>NW_024342472.1:0-39026 GCF_902729225.1 Pteropus medius
AGTACTCTCCTGATACCATACATAATTATTAAAATATTATTGACTATGTTCCCTATGCTGTACTTTATATCCCTGTGGCTATTTTGTAACTACCAATCTGTACTACTAAATCTCTTCACCTTTTGCACAAAGCACCTCAACCCCACTCCCATCTGGCACCATCAGTTTGTTCTCTGTATTTACAAGTCTGTTACTGTTTTGTTTGTTCATTTATTTTGTTCTTTAGATTTCACATATAAGTGAAATTATATGGTATTTATCTGACTTATTTCACTTAGCATAATCCCTCTAGGTCCATCCATGTTGTCGCTAAAGGTAAGATTTCATTCTTTTATATGGCCGAGTTATATTCCAGTGTATATACATCTCACCTCTTTATTTAATCATCAATCAATGGACACAGGTGCCACTATATTTTGGCTATTGTAAATAATGCTACAGTAAACATAGGGGTGCTTATATCTTTTTGAATTAGTGTTTTAGATTCCTTTGGATAAATACCCAGAAGTAGAATTGCTGGGTCATAAGGTAGTTCTATTTTTAATTAAAAAAATAAAAATACTTCCAAACTCTTTTCCATAGTGGCTGCACCAGTTTGAAATCCCACTAACAGTGTACTAAGGTTTCCTTTTCTCCACATCCTTGCCAATACTTATTGTTTGTTGACTTATTGATGATAGCCACTCTGACAAGTGTAAGGTGATAACCTATTACTTTGCATTTCTCCAATGATTAGTGACATTGAATATCTTTTCATGTCTATTAGCCACCTGTACGGCCTCTTTGGAGAAATGGCTGTTCCACTCCTCTATCCATTTTTAATTGGATTCTTAGTTTTTGGGTTTTTTTTATGTGTGTTAAGTTGTGGGAGGTTTTTTTTTTTAATAAATTGTGGATATTAACCTCTTATTGAATGTATCATTGGCAAATATTCTCTGGCATTCGATACATTGTCTTTTCGTTTTGTTAATGGTTTCTTTTGCTGTAAAAAAAACTTTTTAGTTTGATGTAGTCCCATTTATTTATTTATTTATTTATTTATTTTTCTTTTGTTTCCCTTGCTTGAGATGATATATTAGAAAAATATATTACTAAGAACAATGTCATAGAGTTTAGTGCCTATTTTTTCTTCTAAGCTCTTTATGATTTTGGGTCTTACATTTAAATTCTTAAAGTTCATTATTGTATATGGTATAAAAAACTGTTCTAATTTCATTTTTTGCAGGTATCTGTCCATTTTTCCGACACTTTGGATAAACTGTCTTTAACCCATTGTATATTTTTGCCTCCTTTGCTGTAGATTAATTGATCATATAGATTTGAGTTTATTTCTGGGCTATTTATTCTGTTCCATTTATCCGTGTGTCTGTTTTTATGCTACTATCATGCTGCTTTAATCACTATAGCCTTAGAGTATAGATTTATATGAGGTATTGTGGTAGTTCCAACTTTGTTCTTTCTCAAGATTGCTGTGGCTATTTGGGGCCTTTTGTGGTTTCATGTAAATTTTAGAATTATTTGTTCTAGTCTGTAAGAAATGCCATTGGTATTTTAATAAGCATAGCACTTGAATCTATAGATTGCTTTGGGTAGTATGGACAGTTTAACAATATTAATTCTTACTATCCATAAAAACAGTGTACACTTCCAATCATTTGTATCGTCTTCAGTTTCTTTCTTTAGTGTTGTATAATTTTCTAAATGCAGATATTTAACTTCCTTGGTTAAAGTTATTCCTAGATATTTTTTGATGCGATTTTAAATTTGATTTCTTTCTCAATTTCTCTTTCTTATAGTTCATTATTGGTGTATAAAAATGCAACCAATTTCTGAATATTATTTTTGTGTCCTGCGATTTGACTGAATTCATTTATCAGTTTTTACGCTTTTTTGGTGGAATCTTTAGGGTTATCTATATATAATATCACGTTATCTGCATAAATAACAGCTTTACTTCTTTCTTTCCAATTTGGATGTCTTTTACTTCTTTTTCTTGTTTGATTGCTGTGGCTAAGACTTCCATAACTATGTTTAATAAAAGTGGTGAAAGTGGACATCCTTGTCTTGTTCCTAAATTTAAGTAAAATGCTTCTAGATTTTTACCACTGAGTATGCTGTTAGCTGTGGATTTGTCATATATGGCCTTTATTATGTTGAGGTACGTTCCCTCTATTCCCACTTTGCTGAGTTTTTATCATAAATGTGTGCTGGATTTTGTCAAATACTTTTCTGCATCTATTGATATGATCATATACTTTTTATTCTTCATTTTGTTGTGTGGTATATCATGTTAATTGATTTGCAGATATTGAACCAACTTTGCATTCCAGGAATAAATCCAACTGGATTGTGGTGTGTTATCTTTTCAGTTTATTGCTAAATTTGGTTTGCTAATATTTGCTTGAGAATTTTTGCATCCATGTTCATCAACGATATTGGCCTATAATTTTCTTTTTTTGTAATGTCTTTGTCTGGCTTGGAATTAGGGTAATGGTGCCTCACAAAGTTAGGCTGGTAGCCTTTCATCTTGAAGTTTTTGAAATAGCTTGAGAAAGATAGGTAATATTTTTCTTTAAATGTTCGGTAAAATTCACTTGTGAAAGCATGTGGTACAGAACTTTTGTTTGTTTGGAGTTTTTAAATTACAGATTCAATTTTGTTAGTACTAAAGGGTTGGTTCAGATTTTCTGTTTCTTTTTGATTCAGTCTTGGAAGAGTGTATGTTTCTAGGAATTTCTCCATTTCTTCCAGATTGTCCAATTTTTTGACATATAATTGCTGGAGATATTTTATTATAATCCTTTGTACTTCCATGGTGTCAGTTGATGCTTTTCTTTCATTTCTGATTTTAATTATTTGGGTCCTCCCTTTTTTTTCTTGATGTGTCTTGTTAAAGGTTTGTCAATTTTGTTTATCTTTTCAGAAAAACAGCTTGGTTTAATTTACCTCTTCTATTGTTTTTTTCTTTTTAGCTCTATTTTTTTTTTTTATTTCCACTCTATCGTTATTATTTCCTTCCTTCTGCTCACTTTAGGCTTTGCTGTCTTTTTTTTTTTTCTAGTTCCTTTAGATGTAAGTTTAAGTTTAAATTGTGTATTTGAGATTTCTCTTGTATCTTGAAATATGCCTACATTGCTTTGAATTTTCCTCTTAGGTCTGCTTTCACTGTGTCCCAGAGATTTTGGGTTGTTTTGTTTTCATTTTTGTTTATCTCAAGGTACCATTTGATTTTTTCCTCATCTCGTTAACCTATTCATTGTTTAGTAGCCCATCATTTTGCCTTCATGTATTTGTATGTTTTTTCCATTTTTTAAAATTGATGTGTAGTGTCATATCATTCTGGTCAAAGGAAATGCTTGAAGTGATTTTAATATTCTTAAATTTATTGAAACTTGTTTTGTGGCCCAATGTGTGGTTTATCTTGGAAGATATTCCACGTGAACTTGAAGAGAATGAGTATTCTGATGCTTTGGGTGAAATGTTCTAAAAATAGCAAATAAATTTATCTGGTGTAATGTGTTTTTTAAGGTTGCTGTTTCCTTGTTGATTTTCTGTCTGGAAAAATCTAACCCTTGATGTCAATGGGAGTGTTAATGTTTCCTACTATGACTGTATTACTGTTGGTCTCTATCTTTCTGTCAGTTAATATTTGCTTTATATATTTAGGTACTCCTATATTGGTTGCTTCAATGTTTACAAGGGTTATATCCTCTTATTGGATTGATTCTTTTATCATTATGAAATGTCCTTCTTTGTCTCATTATAACCTTTGTTTTAAAGCTTATTTTGTCTGGTATAAGTATTGCTACCCCAGCTTTTTTTTTTTCACCCCATTTGCATGAAATATCTTTTCCATCATTTTACTTTCAGTCTGTGTGTGTCTTTCAATCTGATGCAGTTCTCTTGTAGACAGTATATGTATGGGTACAATTTTCTTATTTATCAGCTATCCTATGTCTTTTGATTAGAGGACTTAATCCATTTACAGTTAAGGTAATTATTGATAGGTACCTGATTTTTGCCATTTTATTATTCATATTTATAATTTCCCCCTTCTTTTTCTTAAAGAAGTCCCTTTAATATTTCTTGTAATGATGTTTTTTGTGGTGATGAATTCTTTTAGCTTTTTCTTATCTGGAAAGCTTTTTATCTTTTCTTCAGTTTTAAATGATAGCCTTGCTATATAGAGTATTCTTGGTTATAGATCCTACTTTTATTGCTTTGAGTATTTTGTGCCATTCACCTGTTGCCTGGAACGTTTCTGTTGAGAAATCAGCTGACAGTCTTATGGGAGCGCCCTCATAGGTAATTAACTGCTTTTCTCTTGCTGCTTTTGAGATTCCCTCTTTGTCTTTAAACCTTGGCATTTTAATTATGATGTGTCTTGGTGTGGGCCTTTTTGGTTTTACCACTTTTGGGACTCTTCGTCCTGGACTATTTGTCCTGTCTATTTCCTTTGCCAGATTAGGAAAGTTTTCAGTCATTATTTTTTCAAATAGGTTTCCAATTTCTTATTCTCGTTTTTCTCTTTCTGGCACCCCTATGGTACAAATGTTGTACTCTTGATTCCTAGAGGTCCCTTAAAATATCCTCGCTTATTTTATTTTTCTTTGTTGTTTTGATTGTTTTCTGCTACCTGGTCTTCCAAATTTCTGATTCAACCTTCTGCTTTATCGAATCTGCTGTTGATTTCTGCATTTCCATTATTTTATTCTTCATCTATGTCTGTTTTTTTACGGGTTCTCTCTTTTTTTTTTTAATGCTTACTATTCTTTGTTGAAATTCTCATTGACGTCATCAATTCTTTTTTTAAGTTCATTGAGCATTCTTACAACCAGTGTTTTGAACTTTGATTTTCGCATGTTCTTTGATTTGGGACATGTTTCTTTTCTTTTTTTTTTTTTGGCAGTTTCTCTGTGTTTGTTTCTATTTATTATGTAGATCTGCTTAGTCTTCCAGTCTTGGCTGCATGGCCTTATGTAGTAGGTTTCCTGTGGGACCCAGTGACATAGTTTCCCTGTTCACTGGAGCCAGATGCCGTTGTGTGGTTTGTGTTTGCCCTCTTGTTTTTATTGAGCCTTGACTGCTGCTGGCACATCAGTCAGTGCTATTGACCCTCAGGCTCACTGGCTGTGAGGATTGGCCATGAATCCAGTATGTAAGCTGCTGTGTGGACTCTGATTTCATGGAATGTGATTTGCCCCATCATGCTCTGGTTCCTGCAGACACCACCCTTTGGGTATGCCAATTGTGGAGATAATTGGTAGGTGCCCTGTTATGGTCTGGAGCCTGCCACCATGTGTGTTGGTTTTGAGGCCTCTTGGGAGGGGCTCCTGTTCAAGCCAAGGTCAGGTGCTACCTGTGACCATCCATGGTCTACCTGGTAAGAGCTACAAAATGTTTATTACTGCCTTTGCTGGACCTTGAGGTGCATGGGAGAAGCCAGCTGTAAACCAAGGATAGCTGCCACTAGTACCAGTCCTGGGGCAGCTCAACAAATGGCCCAGGGCACTCTGCCTACCAATTATCTCCACAATTGTCATACCCAAAGGGTGGTGTCTGCAGGAACCAGAACCAGGGCACTCTGCCCTGGGCCATTTGTTGAGCTGCCCCAGGACTGGTACTAGTGGCAGCTATATTACTATCGATCTCTCCTTTTGTGCCTTAGCTATAGGACTTCTGTTCATCTACATTTCAGATGGTTTTCCAAGTTGATTATTCTATAATTTAGTTGTAATTTAAGTTGGGAGATGTGGAGTTTCAGGGAATCCTCTGGGTAGAGTGACCTCTGTATCCAGTTTGATGATGTCTTTACTATGGCAGTGCTATGTCCGCACATTGGGAGCGGGGAGGGATCAACAGAGGAACAATGGATACCTCCAACGCTTCTGTGCAGAGTGCGTCTCACATTGGCCCTCACTCCAACAACTCAGTGTCTCCTTGTAAGTCTCTGGTGCCGTCTGCACAGCCGAACCAGCACTGGTGCTCAGCCGCAGCAGGTCCGTTAGTGAGAAAGTCTACTCATGGATATAGCCCCTTTAAGAGGTATCTGCAGCTGCTGCTGCCACTTCTGGAGCCTTCATCCCACTCAGGCGCTCGGGACCAGGCTGCCTCATGTCCTTGCCCTGTCTTACCTTCTGCCATTGCAGGGTGATTTCTTAGATTTCTCCCTAGTTGTATGGCTTGTTCATGTAGATCCCAGGTGATTTTCCTTGCTGTTTGCTCCTTGTTTCTGTCACAACTTTGATTTCATCGCCAGAGAGATGAACAGAGCCTCTATCATCTACACCATCTTTTTTCTCTTCCCAGATAGTTTTTAGTTGACTTTGTCTAGATTCATCAGAGAAATCTATGGCAACTATTGCCTTCTGAAATGTATTTATTAAATGATAAAATTTGAAAGTCAAAATTACTCTTTGATCCATTGGTTTCATAATAGCTGTTGTTTAGCAGGTATGAGAACTACATTAATCTCATTGTGCATCTCAATCTGAGATCTTGTGTGACCAGGTATATTGTCAATGAGTACGATTCTAAAAGAAATCTTTTTTTTTTTTTTTTCTGAGCAGAAGGTCTCAACAGTGGTTTAAAAATATTCAATAAACCATGTTGCAAAACAGATGTGCTATCAATTCAGGCTTTTTTGTTCCATTTACAGAGCACAGGAAAAGTAGAATTATCATTATTCTTAAGGACCCTAGAATTTTCAGAATGGTAAATAAACATTGGCTTCAACTTCAAGTCACCACCTGCATGAGCCCTTATTAAGAGATTTATCCTGTCCTTTGAATCTTTGATACCAAACATTGACTTCTCTCTAGCTATCAAAGTCCTAGAAGGCATCTTCTTACAATATAAGGCTATTTTGTCTACATTGAAAATTGGTTGTTTGGCCACCTTTATTAATGATCTTCACTGGATCTTCTAGATAATTTTCTGCAGCTTCTCCTTTAGCACCTGCCACTTCACTTTACACTTTTATGTTATGGAGACAGCTTCCTCCCTTAAACGTCATGAACCAACCTCTGCTAGCTTCAATTTTTTTTTCTGCAGCTTCCTCACCTCTATAAGCCTTAATAGAATTGAAGGGAGTTAGGGCCTTGCTCTGGATTAGGCTTGGGCTTAAGGGAAAGTTCTGGCTAGTTTGATCTTCTATCCAGACCACTAAAACTTTCTCTATATCAGCAATAAAGCTATTTTGCTTTCTTATCACTTGCATATTCATAGGAGTAGCATTTTTAATTTCCTTAAAAACTTTTCCTTTGCATTCACAACTTAGGTAACTGTTCAGTGCAAAGGCTTACTTTTTGTGATAGCAAGCTTTTAGCATGTCTTCCTCATTAAGCTTAATCATTTCTAGCTTTTGATTTAAAGAGAGAGACTCTTCCTTTAACTTGAACACTTAAAAGTCAATGTAGCATGATTAATTAGCCTAATTTCAATATTCTTCTGTCTCATGGAATAGGGGGATTAGAGAAGAGGGTAAGAGATGGGAGAATGGCCAGTCAGTCTAGCAGTAAGAACATAACATTTATTAAGTTCACTGTTTTCCATTGGTGCAGTTCATGACAACCCAAAACAATTATAATAGTAACATCAAAGAGTTCTGATCACAATCACCACAAAAGTATAATAATAAAAAAGATTGAAATATTGTACAAATTACCAAAATGTGACACAGAAACACAAAGTGAGCAAATGCTGTTGAAAAAATGGTGCCAATAGATTTGTTTAATGTAAGATTGCCACAGATCTTCAATTTGTAAAAAAAAAAAAAAGAAAGAAAGAAAAAAATACTCAATATCTGTGAAGCTCAGTAAGAAGAAATGCAATAAAGTGAGGTATGCTTATATGATGTCTTAAAGGAAAATCTATCTGAGTGAATGTAATAACTGAAATAGCCTGGAGTCTTAAAAGTTAATGGTACCTTTTTAAGACACCCTACCCAAACATACAGATAGAATAGAAGTAGAAATCCACACACATGCCCTTTCCTTCCCCATCCCAACATCAATATCTTGCTGATCCTATGTCCCTATTATTCAGGATCCTACTCTATTGCAATAAATAAAAAATAATGGATTTGATAATCAGATTAAACTAACAATGATGTATTGGTATATTTTTACATGACATAATGTTTTCATCCAGTTTAAATACACAATTTTTGGCAAGAGCCTTAGAGTGAGATGCTTGGACAGCAATACTAATGATGGGGATCCACTCCAGAAGGCTGATAGGTGGTAGCCCTTTAGATTGAGGCCTTCTGATGTCCTTTACATAACCTATCTAATGTGTAAAGACAATCTTGCTTACAGATTTCAGTGTTCCCCCAATTTAGACATCCATATCCACCTTCAATTCTTTTCATATTCATGAATTGCCAGTACTACAAAGTTCCATGCATTAAGTATCAACAAGACTATTATTTACACAATATTTTATTTAAATATCTTTTTTAGTCTCAGTCTATGCTACAATATCTATAAAATCATTGGTCTTTGTGCTAGCCATATGAAACATTTTAGGTAGTACACAGATGAATATTCTAGTGGTGGCACACATACCACACTTTGGGAAACTCTAAGCTAGTCAAGCAGCATCATTTTGGAAATCATGAGATTTCGTCAAAGATAAGTATACAAATACCACAAAATTTATACAGTTCAAAAAGATATTAAAGAATGTTTCTCCATGCTCAGCATCAGCAATAGTGACATTGCATAAACAGGCCTTTATATTCTACAACAGAAGATCAGCAATGATTGACCAGGCTTCTCTGAAAGCTCTATAGGCCCATTCTGAGGGTTAATCAAGTGTGCCTAGCATCAAACCCAACTCAAGAGCATAAAATAAAGTTTATATTTAAAGTCAAGGTTTTGATGAATGTCACACTTGGAAGCCAATTAAATGGGCTGAAAAGAAGACAGTTTCCCATTGTCTAATTGACTTGCAGAACCTTCAAGGTAATACATTTATCATTAAATTATTAATAAGAAATGAATATGTGACTTGCTGCCTTGAATAGAAAATTGTTCATTATCAAGTAGCATAGGTTTCAACCAAATAATAAGTCTGGCACTAGAGAATTTTATTGACAATATAACAGAAAATTGTATTTTCCTTCATCACTATGTTTTCCATACCATACACATCTTTAAAAAAAATCTTATAATCATTTTAATGGGCAGACATGGCACCTTTAATTTGGAGTTCAATTTTACATTAATTTTCATTTTCATAAACTTTATAGCTTTCTTCAATATTTTCAAATACTCATACACATGCTTGTGGTCAAGAAAAGGAGTTAACAGGCTTCTGGTCAAGATTGTGGAGTAGGTAAATGCTGACGTCTAGCTGAACAGAAGTCCTATAACTAAGAACATACAGAAAAAGCCACCTCCAGACTGATGGGGGGCGCCAGAGACTCAGAACTGATTAGGCCCACAACCACATGTGGCAGTTCAAAATAGGGAGGGATATCTCAGCTGTAGAGATCCTCTCTGAGGACTTAAGGGACCCAGCTCCACATCAGGGACCCTAGCCCAGGGTTCCAGTGCTAGGAAAAGAAGTCCCCACAACTTTTGGCTGTGAAAACCAGCAGAGATTGTGGCTGAGTGAGATGAAGGGCCACTGAAGGCTGAAGCGTTCCTCTTAAAGGGCTCATACTTGGACTTACTCTCTGGTGGACTTACTCAGAGCTCCAGTGCTGAGGCAGAAACTTAAAAGGAACCAGGGACATATGGGGAGAAACTGAATTGTCTAGATTCAGGGTGAGGGCTAGAGGGGCTGCTTTCTCCAAGACAGAAGTTCTGGCAGAATTTGTTGTTCCTTTTTGAACCCTCATCTAACCAGTATGCAGACACAGGTGAGTACCATATTTGAGTCTCTATCAACCTGGCTATGGCTAATACCATTCACCCTGCCCTGGTGGTTTCCTGAGACCCAGCGCCACCCAACTTGCAGGCCAACCCAAGCCACTTCCAGTGGCTTTTCTATGCAAATGACTTGTCTTGGCTTATGCTGCAGACTTTCCTAAAATCTCTCAAAGGTTCGCAAACCCCAAACAAGTAGCAACTGGTCTCGGCATGCCCCACACCTCTTTCTAAGCCGTCCCAAGCAGGGCACTAGAGGCAGTCAGCCTTGATTTGCAGCTTAGCCTCTCCCAAACACCTCCAAGCCCAGCACAAGTGGCAACCATCTGCAGATCACTTTGTAGCTTGTACCAGTTGCCCCAGGCAGGGCATAGGAAGCAGCTAAACTTGGCCTGCAACAGTGCCCTTCACAAGAAGCCCCAGAACCAACACACCCGGTAGCCAACCTCAGACCACACCAGAGTATCATCACCCAACCACCACCACAAATGACACACCTAAATGGCAGAGTTGGCAGGCACTAGAGCCCTGCTAAAGTGAATTTTGCTTCATAGGATCAGCCACTGCATAACAGCTCCTCCAATGCAGTCAATAACAGTCCTCACAACCAATCAGCTATAATATTCATGTAATAATAGGGTTGATATATGAGTTGTAATATGTTTCAACTGTGTATCAAACTAAATGTGCGACAATTAAAATATAAAATAATAACCTGTGTACCACATACAACTATTGCTTACATACTTTGGATAACACTGTATATACTTTTTAAAAAAATACTTCTTTAAAAATGTGTATTAAACGATGTGAATTTTTTAAAAAATAAGGGAAGAAATTATGTAATCTACAAAATCAAAATTTCAAAACATATTCTTTTGGGAGAGAAACTTGGGACATACTTATTTTGTTACTCTTTAATCAAGAAATGCAGTACTACCACCCCAACTCACTTCATCAAACCCTATTTTCTTCTTCTTTTAAAATCTGTGCCTATCTTTCTTCTTAAAGCCTTCCCTGATTTTCCCAATCAGCTTTGATTTTATTTTACTCTGAAATCCTATAACATTGTATATTCCTTTTAAGGCCCTTATCACATTCTGACATCAGCTGCAGTTATGTTTGCACTAGACTTATTCCTCTCAGACACTGTATCCCAAGGTGGCTACCACAGTACTTTGAACACAATAAGTGCTCACTGAATAATGTTTCAGTTGAAAGAGTATGGCACAAACCAGGAAAATTCACCAAGTCTAGCAAACCTCACAAATCTTCATTTAGGAATCTTAAATGGCAATTATTTAAACACCAAATCTCAGTGTCCAGACATAGATAATGATAATGAAGGTATATGAGTTTGGGATGAACATACAGAGACTCTATATGTCTCGTGTTGGGTGCTGAGAGTCTCATTTCTGCTTCTGCTGCTGTTTCTGCTATAAGTGGCTTCTGCTATGGGTAGCTTTTTGCAATGTTCTTTCCATAAGCTTGTCCTACTGGGACAACATTATCTTATTTAATGGGTTCAGCAGGTAGCAAATTGTTTTTTTTTACATAGGCCACATTTCTTGATCACATCTGTGCTGTGTTCATTATGCTCACTTTCTCGACATCATAAGTCAATTTTAAAGAGCATCTGATACTTTACAGAGTATTATGGTTTTCTCATTGTCCCTGATTATGTATAGCTCTTAAATGGATAATAGGAAATTACACTTTCTGAAGATTTCTTCTTCTTAGCCTCCCTCAACCCTGTCCTCTAAAACTTAGGTCTAAAAGTAGAAATAAACAACATATATCTGGAATAATCAGTCCCAGGTATAATCTAAGTATTTTTAAATACACACAATCAAGAGAGCTATTTCCTATCCCTTTTCCTGCTTAGCCAAAGGCCTGGAGAGGAAATATATAGTGAATATAATTTGCTGTACAAGCAGACACATCAAACTCACCCTAGCAGATAGGCAATGGCAAAATGACATTCTTCAATGAAAGTAGGAGTTAGGGAACTGGTATCTGAATACAAGTGTGCAGAAGGCCTCTTACCCAAATGCTCATATCTACTGTTCTTCCCACTGGTACAGAGACTAATGGATTATTTTCCTCCACTGATTTATTTTTATATTAAGTAAAGGATTTGAGATACTTCTAATTAAAAATATGAGAGGAGAGAAGGAGAGAGAAAGGAAAAGAGGGAGAGAGACAGAGAAAGAGAAACTTGAACAATTAAAATCAGAATAATGGAGCCAAAGTTTTGCTATAAAGACAAAAAAGAAATATTTGCAAAAGAAAATAAAATTTATATGATTATATAATATAATTAATGATAGGTACAGGAGTTGTGCAAAAAAAATAATAATAAACTCTTCTGAACTTTCCGGCAGCCAATGCAAAAGTGGTATAGAGTGATTATGCAACTTTCATTACCTAATAAAAAGGAAAATTGGATAAATTAACATTGTCCTAACACCGAATTCTAAGAATACTTTGGAAAAATTAATTTGTAGAAAAAATGAGCAGCACAATTTATTGAGCTAGGGGATTGAAATTCAAAAGCAAATAAGATCCAATCACAGAACTTGAGATACTACCAATAAAATTAGTGTGGTTTAAATGTGTGAATATATGGATGCATATTCATGTGTAGATATAGATATAATTCAGTGTACTTGAAGTGAGTTCCTAAATAAAGAATTCTGAAGAAAAATTCTCTTAGTGCTTACTTTTGGGTAAAGCTAGCAAAGGATATAGTAATCTAGTACAATGATCCTCAAGGTGTAGTCCCTGAACCAGTAGCACCTGAATCACCTGAGAACTTAGAAATACAAAATTTTGGAGCCTACTCAATGCCTACTGAATCAGAAACTCTGGGGCAAGGGCCCAACAATTTTTGTTTTAACAAGCTCTCCAGTGGATAGTCATACACTCTAACATTTGAGGACCACTGACTTAGTAATATCCACCCTTAATCTTTGTCATCCTCCTTGGGATCCAGTTCTTGAACTTTCTCCCGAGATGAGGAACCAGATGGCCTAAGTGTTCTAGCATGTTTCACTTTTCAATCCCTACTTCTACTCCAAAATACTTCCTAAAGCACATGAAAGAAATATAGAGACATATTCTAAAATAAATTTCCCAGGCTCACTACATGCTTTACACATATCAAGCCTTCAGAATTACCCAGGATAATAAACTCAACTTCAAAAGTAAATCTGACATGTTTTGAAGATAAAAATATAGCTAGAGCTCAAACAGCATAATGATTCTAGCAGTAGTATAACAAATTTTTAGAATTTCATTAGGCTTTGAAATAAACTGCCAAACAAATTATTCTATAAATGAGGACCACAACAATACAGTAATCTCATATTTCATTCAACTAGACATCACTGTTCCATCTATCTGCAGTAAGATGGAAAAAGTAAACTAAGCAAAAACAAAGCTAAATAAAATAAACAAAAAACAAATTTCAAAAGCAAAAGTGGATATCATGATGTCTGTGCTGTAATGTGATTTTATTTACTCATAGGGTAATTTCTCAAGCAAATATTCAGTTACCACTTTCAATTTAGACAATGTTAACAATCAAGATTTAGTGGGATTATTAGGTATTTATCCATTGACAGCAGCAAGAAATTCACCTGGGGGACAGAGGACACCATGTGAGAGGAGATAAATTTTTCAACACCAGCCATGCTTCCTAGCTGCACATGCTCCCCTACATAAGTCTAAGTTCGATCACCAAAATTTGCCAATTATCTTCATGATCGACTTGCCAATTGACTTAATTTCTTGCTTTTTTACCTATTTACTTTTATTTTTCATTTTGTATTTATAATAGCATTTTGAGGACTGTTTGGATTGTTTCTGTCTTTGCTGACTACTGCTATAGCTGGTGAATGAGAGGCAGACTAAGGGAGTAAAAAGAATGCATTCAAAGAAATATGCTGTTGTATAAAAAGACCTCTTCTGGATATTTTCAAGATTATCTTAACATGATTATGTTCACAAGAATTCTTAATATTCAAGAGCATAGTCAAGAATAAATTCAAAAATATATTTAAGACTATATCTTAAATATATTTGCTATATTAAAGGAGAAATTGAAGAATATATTTGTATTTATTCAAGAACATATTCAAAAGTATATTCAAAGATATGGTCAAATGTATTAAATATACTTAAAATGTATTTAAGAATATATACTTTATAAACACAGTTTTCTTCAAAAACCTCTTCCTATATGAGTACTTTTAAAATGTATTTAATAAATTATCAAGTGATTATATTTTTCCTCTTTATATACTCTTTCTATTTGTGACACAGTATGTTCAAAATGATAGTGAAATGAAATTATGAGTAATATTTGTCTCCTTTCCTTCTTTAGTATTGTCCAACTTAATCTTGATTCAATTAATGAAAAGATAAATGTTCACAAGGCAACTGAAGGCTAAGCTTACTTTACTTCTGGTAAGATGAACCTACACAAAACATCACATTATATATACATCACAATATAAACATATTATCTAACCATGTATAGTAGAATTCTATGGCACTTAAAGTCACTAATATTACAAATCAATGTCTTACTAATAAATATTAATGTAAAAATGTATAATTTCAAACTAGAAAATATTTTACTAAAAATATTTTATTCATCTTATGCTATGCACATTTATGGCCTGCAGACCATCACTGTATCACAGCCCGGTACAAGAATGAGTTCTTGAGAGTTCCAGTCAAGATTTCAAAATATATCAACGTTGTGCTTGCCACCTCTCATGAATACATCAAAATTACAACTAAATTATAGAACAATCAACATGGAGAAACATCTGAAGACTAGCTGAATAGAAGTCTTATAACCAAGGATATAAAGAAAAAGTCACATTGGGACTGGTAAGAGGAGCAGAGATGAAAAATGAGCTGGTCTCATAGTCAAGTGTGGTGGTTGAAAATTGAGAGTGATATCTTGGCTACAGAGCTTCCCCAAAATGAACAAGGGGCCCAGCCTCAAAACAGGCTCCCCAGCTTGGAGCATAAATACTGGGAAGAGAAGCCTCCACATCTGTCTGTGAAAATCAGTGGGGATTACATCTATTTTGGTGAGACAGAAGGGTGGCAAAAACCCAGGCATCGTCTTAAAGGGCCTGCACACAGACTCACTCACTCTCAGGCACTCACCCAGGGCTCTAACTAAGGAACAGCAGCACAGGAGGTGCCAGAGACATACAGGGAGAAACTAGGTTATGCGGCTTCAGGGTGTGGGCTGGAAGGCCAGCCACCATCATCCTTGTATTGATCCCTCCTCCCTCACAGCCAACAGGCAGGCACCATATTTACTGATTTGAGCCCTTCCCCACAAATGGCCAAATCTGGATCTGCATTGGCCTGGTAAACTCCGCTTGCCCCACCTTGATGACTTCCTGAGACAATGTCTCACCTAATTCATTCACCACCAGAGGCTCTTTCAGGCCCCAGGCAGGCAAAAAAATGGAATCTCTATGCCATTATCCTTTTGTTGAATGAACCTGAGCTCAACACTGGCACCAAATTTGAATCTGCATTAACCTGGTGAACACTATGTGTTCCACACTGGTTTCTCCCTGAGATTTTACCTCACCACCACCCAACTCACTTACCCCAACCCCAAGACTCTTTCAGCAGCTGCATCTTATGGGAAGCATGCAGCAAGCCTTGAGGTGCCTGGTGTCTTTTGCTGAGCTACCCAGGCACGGTACTGGTGACAACTGGCATTGATTTGCACTATGGATTCTCTCGTATGCCTCCAGATCCAACATAGACAGCAACCAACTATGTATTCCTTTGTAGCTCCTACCAGGTAGCCTTAGGCTCATCACAGGCAGCAGCAGACATAGGCCTGCATGAAAGTCACTACCAAGAAGCCCCAGAACTAACAAACACAGTGGCCAGCTTTAGACTACAACAGAACACCACCCAATTAACCCACAAGTGCTATACCTAAAGGATGGTTTGGCAGGCACCTGAGCCCACTGAGGTAAATATTACTCTGTGGGGCTAGCCACCCCATAGGAGTTTGTAGACTGTGGCTATGGCCAGTCTTCACAGTCAGTCAGCCTAAAAGTCAATTAAACCCACTGACCTGCCAATAGAAATCAAGTCTCAACTACAACAGGAGGGCACACACAAACCACACAAGGGACACTCGGAGTACTCAGCACAGGTGATCAGGGAGACTGAGCTACTGGGCCAAACAGTGAATCTACTACATAAAGCCATCCAGCCAAAACTGGAAGAAATAGCAGATCTACATAATACATAGAAGCAAACACAGAGAGGCAGCCAAAATTATAAAATGAACACATGTCCCAAATAAAAGAGCAGGAGAAAACTTTAGAAAAAGAACTAAGTGAAAAGAGGCAAGCAACCTATCAGATACAGAGTTCAAAACACTGGTTATAAGGATGCTCAATAAACTTAGTGAGAACTTCAACAAAGAAATACTAAGCATAAAAAAAGGACATAGAAATCATAAAAAGGAACCAGTCATAAATGAAAAGTACAATAACTAAAACAAACAAAAATACACTAGAAAGAACCAATACAAGATTAGATGAAGCCAAGAGTTGAATCAGTGACTTGGGAAAAAGGTAGCATAAACACCCAAACAGAACAAGAAGGGGAAAGAAAAAAATTATAAAAATGAGAAGAGACATCCGGGACAACATCAAGCTTAACAGCATTTACTTCGTATGATTTTCAGAAGAAGAAAGCAAGCAAGGGATTAAGAATCTAATGATAAAATAATAATGAAAAACTTGCCTAACTTGGCCAAGGAACTAGACATACAAGCCCAGTAAGCACATAGAGCTCAAACAAGATAAATGCAAAGAGGCCCACACCAAGACACATCATAACTAATATTTCAAAGGTTAAACACAGAGAATTTTAAAATCATCAAAAGAAAGTGAGCTCTCATAGAGCTGATTTCTTAACAGAAACTTTGCAGGCCAGAAGGGACTGAAATAAAAATATATAAAATGATGAAAAGTAAAGTCCTACAACCAAGATTACTTCACCCAACAAGATTTCCATTGAAAATTGAAGGCAAGATAACGAGCTTCCCAGACAAGAAAAAGCTAAAGGAATTCATCACCACCAAAACAATATTACAAGAAATGTTAAAGGAAATTCTTGAAGAAGTGGAGAATAAAAGAATGTAAATATTAGTAACAAAATGCCAAAAGCTATCGATAATCACTTTAAATGTAAAAGCATTAAATGTTCCAATCAAAAGACATAGGCTAGCTGAATGTATAAAAAAATGATACCCTTACCTATGCTTTCTGTAAGAGAACTACTTGAGATTGAAAGACAAACATAGACTAAAAGTAAAGAGATGGGAAAAGATATTTCATGCAAATAAAAATGAAAAAACAATATATGGGGTAGCAATACTTATATCAGACAAAATAGACTTTAAACAAAGGCCATAATAAATATAAAGATAAAAGAACCATTCCAACAAGAGGATATAACCCTTGTAAACATTTATGAACCTAACATTAGGAGCACCTAAATACATAAAGCAAATATTGACTGGCACAAAAGGAGAGATCAATAGTAATATGGTCATAGTAGAGGACTGTAATGCCCCATTATACCCCATAACTTCCAGACAGAAAATCAACAAGGAAACAGTGCCCTTAAATGACACACTGGACCAGATAGATTTAGTTGATATTTTGAGAACATTTCAACTGAAAGCGGCGGAATATACGTTCTTTTTAAGTGCACATGGAACATTTTCTGACAGAGAGACTATGTCACAACATGTTAGGCCTCAAAACGAGTCTCAGTAAATTTAAAAAGATTGAAATCATATCAAATGTCTTCTCTGACCACAGTGAAACTAGTAATCAATTACCAAAAAAAAAAACCCTGAAAAAATACACAAACATATGGAGGTTAAATAACATCCTAGAACACAATGAATGGGTGGTACTGGTCAAGAAAGCAAAGTAGATAAATGTTGTGCTTTTCTCTTCCTATGACCACATTTAAATTACAACTAAATTATAGAATAATCAACTTGGAAAACCATCTGAAATGTAGATGAACAGAAGTCCTATAGCTAAGGCACAAAAGGAGAGATCGATAGTAATATAGCTGCCACTAGTACCAGTCCTGGGGCAGCTCAACAAATGGCCCAGGGCAGAGTGCCCTGGTTCTGGTTCCTGCAGACACCACCCTTTGGGTATGACAATTGTGGAGATAATTGGTAGGCAGAGTGCCCTGGGCCATTTGTTGAGCTGCCCCAGGACTGGTACTAGTGGCAGCTATCCTTGGTTTACAGCTGGCTTCTCCCATGCACCTCAAGGTCCAGCAAAGGCAGTAATAAACATTTTGTAGCTCTTACCAGGTAGACCATGGATGGTCACAGGTAGCACCTGACCTTGGCTTGAACAGGAGCCCCTCCCAAGAGGCCTCAAAACCAACACACATGGTGGCAGGCTCCAGACCATAACAGGGCACCTACCAATTATCTCCACAATTGGCATACCCAAAGGGTGGTGTCTGCAGGAACCAGAGCATGATGGGGCAAATCACATTCCATGAAATCAGAGTCCACACAGCAGCTTACATACTGGATTCATGGCCAATCCTCACAGCCAGTGAGCCTGAGGGTCAATAGCACTGACTGATGTGCCAGCAGCAGTCAAGGCTCAATAAAAACAAGAGGGCAAACACAAACCACACAACGGCATCTGGCTCCAGTGAACAGGGAAACTATGTCACTGGGTCCCACAGGAAACCTACTACATAAGGCCATGCAGCCAAGACTGGAAGACTAAGCAGATCTACATAATAAATAGAAACAAACACAGAGAAACTGCCAAAAAAAAAAAAAGAAAAGAAACATGTCCCAAATCAAAGAACATGCGAAAATCAAAGTTCAAAACACTGGTTGTAAGAATGCTCAATGAACTTAAAAAAAGAATTGATGACGTCAATGAGAATTTCAACAAAGAATAGTAAGCATTAAAAAAAAAAAGAGAGAACCCGTAAAAAAACAGACATAGATGAAGAATAAAATAATGGAAATGCAGAAATCAACAGCAGATTCGATAAAGCAGAAGGTTGAATCAGAAATTTGGAAGACCAGGTAGCAGAAAACAATCAAAACAACAAAGAAAAATAAAATAAGCGAGGATATTTTAAGGGACCTCTAGGAATCAAGAGTACAACATTTGTACCATAGGGGTGCCAGAAAGAGAAAAACGAGAATAAGAAATTGGAAACCTATTTGAAAAAATAATGACTGAAAACTTTCCTAATCTGGCAAAGGAAATAGACAGGACAAATAGTCCAGGACGAAGAGTCCCAAAAGTGGTAAAACCAAAAAGGCCCACACCAAGACACATCATAATTAAAATGCCAAGGTTTAAAGACAAAGAGGGAATCTCAAAAGCAGCAAGAGAAAAGCAGTTAATTACCTATGAGGGCGCTCCCATAAGACTGTCAGCTGATTTCTCAACAGAAACGTTCCAGGCAACAGGTGAATGGCACAAAATACTCAAAGCAATAAAAGTAGGATCTATAACCAAGAATACTCTATATAGCAAGGCTATCATTTAAAACTGAAGAAAAGATAAAAAGCTTTCCAGATAAGAAAAAGCTAAAAGAATTCATCACCACAAAAAACATCATTACAAGAAATATTAAAGGGACTTCTTTAAGAAAAAGAAGGGGGAAATTATAAATATGAATAATAAAATGGCAAAAATCAGGTACCTATCAATAATTACCTTAACTGTAAATGGATTAAGTCCTCTAATCAAAAGACATAGGATAGCTGATAAATAAGAAAATTGTACCCATACATATACTGTCTACAAGAGAACTGCATCAGATTGAAAGACACACACAGACTGAAAGTAAAATGATGGAAAAGATATTTCATGCAAATGGGGTGAAAAAAAAAAAGCTGGGGTAGCAATACTTATACCAGACAAAATAAGCTTTAAAACAAAGGTTATAATGAGACAAAGAAGGACATTTCATAATGATAAAAGAATCAATCCAATAAGAGGATATAACCCTTGTAAACATTGAAGCAACCAATATAGGAGTACCTAAATATATAAAGCAAATATTAACTGACAGAAAGATAGAGACCAACAGTAATACAGTCATAGTAGGAAACATTAACACTCCCATTGACATCAAGGGTTAGATTTTTCCAGACAGAAAATCAACAAGGAAACAGCAACCTTAAAAAACACATTACACCAGATAAATTTATTTGCTATTTTTAGAACATTTCACCCAAAGCATCAGAATACTCATTCTCTTCAAGTTCACGTGGAATATCTTCCAAGATAAACCACACATTGGGCCACAAAACAAGTTTCAATAAATTTAAGAATATTAAAATCACTTCAAGCATTTCCTTTGACCAGAATGATATGACACTACACATCAATTTTAAAAAATGGAAAAAACATACAAATACATGAAGGCAAAATGATGGGCTACTAAACAATGAATAGGTTAACGAGATGAGGAAAAAATCAAATGGTACCTTGAGATAAACAAAAATGAAAACAAAACAACCCAAAATCTCTGGGACACAGTGAAAGCAGACCTAAGAGGAAAATTCAAAGCAATGTAGGCATATTTCAAGATACAAGAGAAATCTCAAATACACAATTTAAACTTAAACTTACATCTAAAGGAACTAGAAAAAAAAAAAAACAGCAAAGCCTAAAGTGAGCATGAAGGAAATAATAACGATAGAGTGGAAATAAAAAAAAAAAATAGAGCTAAAAAGAAAAAAACAATAGAAGAGGTAAATTAAACCAAGCTGTTTTTCTGAAAAGATAAACAAAATTGACAAACCTTTAACAAGACACATCAAGAAAAAAAAGGGAGGACCCAAATAATTAAAATCAGAAATGAAAGAAAAGCATCAACTGACACCATGGAAGTACAAAGGATTATAATAAAATATCTCCAGCAATTATATGTCAAAAAATTGGACAATCTGGAAGAAATGGAGAAATTCCTAGAAACATACACTCTTCCAAGACTGAATCAAAAAGAAACAGAAAATCTGAACCAACCCTTTAGTACTAACAAAATTGAATCTGTAATTTAAAAACTCCAAACAAACAAAAGTTCTGTACCACATGCTTTCACAAGTGAATTTTACCGAACATTTAAAGAAAAATATTACCTATCTTTCTCAAGCTATTTCAAAAACTTCAAGATGAAAGGCTACCAGCCTAACTTTGTGAGGCACCATTACCCTAATTCCAAGCCAGACAAAGACATTACAAAAAAAGAAAATTATAGGCCAATATCGTTGATGAACATGGATGCAAAAATTCTCAAGCAAATATTAGCAAACCAAATTTAGCAATAAACTGAAAAGATAACACACCACAATCCAGTTGGATTTATTCCTGGAATGCAAAGTTGGTTCAATATCTGCAAATCAATTAACATGATATACCACACAACAAAATGAAGAATAAAAAGTATATGATCATATCAATAGATGCAGAAAAGTATTTGACAAAATCCAGCACACATTTATGATAAAAACTCAGCAAAGTGGGAATAGAGGGAACGTACCTCAACATAATAAAGGCCATATATGACAAATCCACAGCTAACAGCATACTCAGTGGTAAAAATCTAGAAGCATTTTACTTAAATTTAGGAACAAGACAAGGATGTCCACTTTCACCACTTTTATTAAACATAGTTATGGAAGTCTTAGCCACAGCAATCAAACAAGAAAAAGAAGTAAAAGACATCCAAATTGGAAAGAAAGAAGTAAAGCTGTTATTTATGCAGATAACGTGATATTATATATAGATAACCCTAAAGATTCCACCAAAAAAGCGTAAAAACTGATAAATGAATTCAGTCAAATCGCAGGACACAAAAATAATATTCAGAAATTGGTTGCATTTTTATACACCAATAATGAACTATAAGAAAGAGAAATTGAGAAAGAAATCAAATTTAAAATCGCATCAAAAAATATCTAGGAATAACTTTAACCAAGGAAGTTAAATATCTGCATTTAGAAAATTATACAACACTAAAGAAAGAAACTGAAGACGATACAAATGATTGGAAGTGTACACTGTTTTTATGGATAGTAAGAATTAATATTGTTAAACTGTCCATACTACCCAAAGCAATCTATAGATTCAAGTGCTATGCTTATTAAAATACCAATGGCATTTCTTACAGACTAGAACAAATAATTCTAAAATTTACATGAAACCACAAAAGGCCCCAAATAGCCACAGCAATCTTGAGAAAGAACAAAGTTGGAACTACCACAATACCTCATATAAATCTATACTCTAAGGCTATAGTGATTAAAGCAGCATGATAGTAGCATAAAAACAGACACACGGATAAATGGAACAGAATAAATAGCCCAGAAATAAACTCAAATCTATATGATCAATTAATCTACAGCAAAGGAGGCAAAAATATACAATGGGTTAAAGACAGTTTATCCAAAGTGTCGGAAAAATGGACAGATACCTGCAAAAAATGAAATTAGAACAGTTTTTTATACCATATACAATAATGAACTTTAAGAATTTAAATGTAAGACCCAAAATCATAAAGAGCTTAGAAGAAAAAATAGGCACTAAACTCTATGACATTGTTCTTAGTAATATATTTTTCTAATATATCATCTCAAGCAAGGGAAACAAAAGAAAAATAAATAAATAAATAAATAAATAAATGGGACTACATCAAACTAAAAAGTTTTTTTTACAGCAAAAGAAACCATTAACAAAACGAAAAGACAATGTATCAAATGCCAGAGAATATTTGCCAATGATACATTCAATAAGAGGTTAATATCCACAATTTATTAAAAAAAAAAACCTCCCACAACTTAACACACATAAAAAAAACCCAAAAACTAAGAATCCAATTAAAAATGGATAGAGGAGTGGAACAGCCATTTCTCCAAAGAGGCCGTACAGGTGGCTAATAGACATGAAAAGATATTCAATGTCACTAATCATTGGAGAAATGCAAAGTAATAGGTTATCACCTTACACTTGTCAGAGTGGCTATCATCAATAAGTCAACAAACAATAAGTATTGGCAAGGATGTGGAGAAAAGGAAACCTTAGTACACTGTTAGTGGGATTTCAAACTGGTGCAGCCACTATGGAAAAGAGTTTGGAAGTATTTTTATTTTTTTAATTAAAAATAGAACTACCTTATGACCCAGCAATTCTACTTCTGGGTATTTATCCAAAGGAATCTAAAACACTAATTCAAAAAGATATAAGCACCCCTATGTTTACTGTAGCATTATTTACAATAGCCAAAATATAGTGGCACCTGTGTCCATTGATTGATGATTAAATAAAGAGGTGAGATGTATATACACTGGAATATAACTCGGCCATATAAAAGAATGAAATCTTACCTTTAGCGACAACATGGATGGACCTAGAGGGATTATGCTAAGTGAAATAAGTCAGATAAATACCATATAATTTCACTTATATGTGAAATCTAAAGAACAAAATAAATGAACAAACAAAACAGTAACAGACTTGTAAATACAGAGAACAAACTGATGGTGCCAGATGGGAGTGGGGTTGAGGTGCTTTGTGCAAAAGGTGAAGAGATTTAGTAGTACAGATTGGTAGTTACAAAATAGCCACAGGGATATAAAGTACAGCATAGGGAACATAGTCAATAATATTTTAATAATTATGTATGGTATCAGGAGAGTACTAAACTTATTGGACAGATCACTTTGTAAATTATATAAACGCCTCACCACTATGCGGTACAGCTGAAACTAATATAAAATAATATTGACTGTCAACTTTAATTTAAAAAGGGAAAGAAAATGTTGAAAATCACATGATATAACTTATATGTGGGATATAAACCCAAAAGCAACAAATGAACAGGACAAACAGAGACTCATGGACATGGACAATAGACTAGTGGTTATCAGAAGGGAGGAGGGTAGGGGAAGGTAGATGGGGTAAAGGGGGTCAAATATGTGGTGACAGAAAGAAATCTAACTATATGGGAGGTGAACACACAATGTAAATACATATATATGCCTTACTGTTAAAATGTACCGCTGAAACTTATCTGATTTTGTTAACCAATGTCACCATAAGAAATCAATCAATCAATAAAAAATAAATAAATAAATAATAAAATAAAATAAAATAGAGCGAGTTCTCATAATGATGGTACAGAATTCCAAAAATTTAAATATAAAAGTATTAAATTAGTTTTAGTATACTTGGTTTATATGTGAAATAAATATACAATTCAATTTAAGAATATTTCCTTCAAAATGTTTAAAGCAATAATCAAAAATAAATTATGGCATTTAAAGGAGTAAGCATCAATTATTTGGAAATTTTACTATCTATAAAGGATTATTTCATGTTTTTTACCAGATACCATTGTAAAATTCTCAAAATATTAGCAAAACAAATCCAAGTATATATTTTTTCTTTTATTTTTTTCTTTTTTTGCTTTATTAAGATATTCTT
Source organism: Pteropus medius (assembly GCF_902729225.1). NCBI lineage: Eukaryota > Metazoa > Chordata > Mammalia > Chiroptera > Pteropodidae > Pteropus > Pteropus medius. The sequence goes on from NW_024342472.1 coordinate 24,443, forward strand.
GACATACTACAAAAATAAGTTGAGTGTGTACATCAAGATGATTTGATAAACGTATATATTATGAGATACACTACCACTATAAGATTAGCTAACACCTCCACCTCCTCATATAATTACCATATTTTTTGGAGATAACATTTAAGATATACTCTCTTAACACCTTTCAAGCATATAATACAGTACTGCTATAGTCACCATGTTGTACATTAGATTCCCAGAATACATTTATCATAGCTGGAAGTTTGTATCCTTTAACCAATATCTCGCCATTTGCTTACTCTTCAGCCCCTCGCGACCACCATTCTTCACTCTGTTTCTATGAGTTTAGCTTTTTTCGATTCCACATATAAGTCAGAACATACACTACTTACTCTACCTGACTTATTTCACTTAGCATAATGCCCTCAAGGTCTATCTATGTTGTTGCAAATGGCAGGATTTCTTTCTTTTTACGGATAAATAATATTGTGCGTGCGTGTGTGTGCGTGTGTGTAGTATGTGTGTGTGTGTGTGTGGTGTGTGTGTAATGTGTGTAGCAAATGGTATACATGCAACATTTTCTTTAACCATTCATCCATCATGGACACTTAAGTTGTTTTCATGTCTTGGCTATGGAAAATAATGCTGCAATGAATATGGCAGTGCACATATCTCTTCAAGAGAGTGATCTTATTTCCTTTGGATATATACCCAGAAGTGAGATTTCTGAGTCATATGGTAGCTCTAATTTCAGGTTTTTGAGTAACTTCTAAAACATTTTCCATAGTGGTAGTACCAGTTTACATCCCTAATAGCAGTGCACACGGGTTCACTGATCTTTAGATAATAGCCATTCTAATATCTCACTGTGGTTTTTATTTGCATTTTCCTGATTAGTGATGCTGAGCATCTTTTCATGTATCTGTTGACCATTTGTATGTCCTCTTTAGAAAAATGTTTATCCAAGTCCTTTTCCTACCTTTAATTAGATTTTTATTTTTGCTATTAAGTTGTATGAGTTTCTTATATATTTTTAAAATATTAACCTCTTATCAGATAGATTGTTTGCAAATATTGTTTTTCCAATCCCATAACTTGCCTTTTAATTTTGCTGATTGCTTTTTCGCTGTGCAGAAGCTTTTTAGTATGATGTAGTCCCATTTGTTTATTTTTGCTTTTCTTCCTTGTACTTTGATGTCATATCCAAAAAATTACCAAGACAAATGTCAAGAAGCTTTCTCCCTGTTTTCTTCTGATACTTTTATCATTTTAGTTCTTACCTTTAAGGTCTTTAATCTACTTCAAGTTAATTTTTGTGAGTGGTGTAAGTTTGGGGTCCAATTTCATCCTTTTGGTGTTTACCTAACACCCATTATTAAAGAGACTACACTTTCTTCTTTGTGTATTCTTCCCCCCACCCCGCCCCGGCTTTATTAAAATATAATAGACATTAGTTGCTCATATTTACATTGTACAATTCAATGAGATTGTTTTCAATTATAATTGGCATGAAAAAGTATACCAGTTTCAGTTGTACAGCCTAGTGATCAGAGATCCACATACCTCACAAAGCGATTACCCCACTAAATCTAGTACCCATCTTCCTCCTTACATATTTCTTACAACATTATTAACCATTTCCCCATGTTAAACTCTACATTTCCATGTCTATTCTACAACTATCCATTTGTACCTCTTAATTCCTTTGGCTTTTTTTGCCACCCCCAAACCCCCAACCCATCTTGTATCCCTCTAAATATTCTCTGTATCTATGAGTTTATTTCTGCTGCTGCTGCTGCTGTTGTTGTTGTTGTTGTTGTTGTTGTTGTTGATGATGATGATGATTTTGTTCTTTAGATTCCACATGTACATGAAATCATGCAATATTTGTCTTTCTTTGTCCAACCCATTTCATTCAGCGCAATACCCTCTAGGTCCATCAAGGCAATATCTTTTGCTATCCACTCGCTTTTAGTCTGTGTGTGTCTTTGAATCTGAAATAAGTCTCTTGTAGGCAGCATATGTAGGGCTCATTTTCTTATCCATTTAGCCACTCTATCTTTTGCTTGGAGCACTTAATTCTTTTCCATTTGAGGTACTTGTTGATAGGAATGTAGTTATTACCATTCTTTATTCATGTTTTGGATACATGATTTTTTCTTCTTAAAGAAGTCCCTCCAACATTTCCTGTAATACTGGCTTGGTGTTGTAAGTTCCTTTAGCTTATTTTTGTCTGGGAAGCTCTTTATCTGTCCTCAAACTCTAAATGATAGCTTTGCTGGATAAAGTATTCTCGGTTGTAGGTCCCGGGTTTTCATCATGTCGAATATTTTGTGCCGAGCCCTTCTGTTCTGCATAGTTTCTTTTGAGAAATCAGCTGCCAGTCTTATGAGTGCTCCGTTGTAGATAGCTACCTGCTTTTCTCTTGCTGCTTTTAAGGTTCTCTCTTTGCCTTTAAACTTTGGCATTTTAATTATGCTGTGTCTTGGTGTGGGCCTCTTTGGGTTCCTGGTGTTTGGGACTCTCTGAGCTTCCTGGGATTTTATATCTATTTCCTTCACCAAGCGAGGAAAGTTTTCCATCATTTCTCCAAATAGCTCTTCAACGTCTTATTTTCCTTCAAGTACTCCTATGACATGGATATTTTTACCTTTAATAGTGTTCCATAGGCACCTTAAATTGTTATTATAGTCTTGGCTTCTTTTTTCTTGCCATTCTGATTGAGTGTCCTCAGCTTCCCCATCCTCTATCGGTAGTTTGATCCTCTTCTTTATTCACTGTTTATTCCATTTAATATACTCTTCATTTCAGATAATGTGTTCTTCATTTCTGACTGGTTTCCTTTTATAATTCCCAGTTCAATTTTTATGTTTTTAAAATCATTTTGTTAAAGTTCTCACTGAGTTCATCTACACTCCCCCTAAGTTCATTGAGCGTCTTCATAACCAGTGTTTTGAACTCCGCGTCGGTTAGATTGCTGGACCCCATTATTCGTGGATCTCTGTTCTGTTCTCTCATATGGTTTCTCCTTCTTTGTCTTCCCACTTTAGCTGCCTTTCTCTGTCTGTTTCTAGGTACTAAGCAAAGCTCCTAAGTCTCCTGGTCTTATTAGTGCAGCTTTGTGTAGTAGGTGTCCGTTAGCACAGTCCTGAGAGAGGTTCAGCTGCAGGCCAAGTTTAGTCTCAACCTGTGCCCCTCCAGAGCTACCTGTTAAGATTCAGCAAGCAATCCACAGATGCTGTGCCTGTAGTTGCTTCAAGAAACCACACCAGAAACCAAGGCCAGCTGCCACCAGTGTGAGTCTTGGCACTCCTCAGTAATGAGGAATGATAATCAAAATGGCATGGTACTGGTAGAAAAGAAGACACACAGACCAGCGGAACAAATTTGAGAGTCCAGAAGTAAACCCCCATTTATATGGGAAAATAATTTTTGGCATAGGAATCAAAAGCATATAATGGAGAAAGGAAAGCCTCTTCAATAAATGGTGCTGGGAAAACTGGAAGGCCCCATGCAAAATAATGAAACTAGACTTTTATCTATCCTTGCTGAGGATACACCTGGAAGTGGCTTGGATGGGACTGAGAGTTGGGGGAGGCGGAGTTTCAGGGAATCCTCTGGGCAGAGTGACATCTGTTATCCGGTTTGATGATGTCTCAGCTGTCAGCACACTGGGAGTGGGGAGAGCTCAGCAGAGGAACAATAAATACTGCCGACACTTCTGTCAGGGAGTAAGCCTTGCCTCTGGCCCTCACTCCAACTCAGTGTCCCCCTGTATGTCCCTGGTTCCCACAGAGCAGCCAATCAAGCGCTGGTACTCAGAGCAAGCAGGTCCATCACTATGAAAGTCCGGTTGTGGACACAGCCCCTTTAATAGGCTTCTGCAGCTGATGGCTGCCGCCGCTGCAGCCTCTGTCCCACTCAGATGCTGGGGACCAGGCAGCCTCATGTCTTTGCCCTCTCCTAACTTCTACTGTTGCAGGTTGATAAATTATTTCTCTCCCTCGTTGTAGTGCTTCTGTTCCTCCAGATTCCAGTTGACTTTCCTTGCTGTTTGCTCTGTGTTTCTGTCACAACTGTTATTTGGTCGCAAGAGGGAAGAACAAAGCCTCTATCGTTCACGCCATTTTTTTTTTCTCCATTATCCATGAAATGTCTGTTTTCATGGGTTGTTTCTATCTGGAATAAGGCAGGAGACTTCAATCTCAATTACTTAAAAGTAATAGTTGTTTTTTACAAGTAATGTCTCAGAGCATTCCCATGCCTCATCTCCAACTCTCCTCATCCCCATCTTCTTCCTGTCTATGATGTATCTTTATGTCTCTCCTTAGGATACAGTCAGGCACCCACATAATGTTTTGGTCAATGAGAGACTGCATATACAAAGCTTTTCCCTTAAGATTATAATGGTCTATCGCCTCGTGACATTGTTGCAAACTTTTATTGAATGCATTTTTGGCAACTCTTCAGTTCATTAAAATCATCTTTCACAATGGCTATTGAGGCCTTTGACATGACCCTATTTGTTTTGGGTAGCTTCCTTGTTACCTGGCATGAAAAGATGATCCAGTCTCAACTTTAACATTTTCTGTCCCAGGCATGAAATCCGTAAATTCATCATGAAATTCGCCTTTCAAAATGTACACCTTGGTAAATTTTTAGTATATTCAGAGTTGTACAACATTCACCACTATCTAAACCCAGAGTACTTTAGTGATCAAAAAACTAAAAAGTCATATATCAACTGTTACTCCCATTACTCCTTCCTTCCAGCCCCAGACATTCACATATCTACTTTCTGTTTCTAAGGATTTGATTATTCTAGAAATTTCTCTTTTTTTTTTAATTAAAATTACTATGATGACCTAGTTTAAGAAAATCAAATAAATTTCAAGTGTACAATTCAATATGTCATATGTATATTTCATTGTGTGTTTACCACCCAAAGTTAAACTTCTTTCCATCACCAAATATTTGACCTCCTTTACTTCATCTACCTCTCCCTTCCTCGCTCTTCCCTCTGGTAACCACTAACCTACTGTCCATGTCCATCAGTCTCTTTTTGTTTGTCATAGTTTCTTGCTTTCAGTTTTGTATCTCACATATGAGTGAAATTGTACAGTTCTCAACTTTTTCCCTCTGACTTATTTCACTTAACATGATCATATCAAGATCATATCAAGATTCTGTATATATACCACATCTTCTTTATCCAATCATCTATTGTGCAACACCTCTGTTACTTCTATGTCCTGGCCACTGTGAATGATGCTGCTATGAACATTGAGGTGCATATATCTTTGCAGATAAATGTTTTCAAGATTTGGGGGTAAATATCCAGATAAGGGACTGCTGGGTCATATGGTAATTCTATTCTTTATTTTTTTGAGGAACCTCCATATTGTTTTCCGTAGTGGCTGTACCCATTTGCAGTTCCACCAGCAGTGTACGAGGGTTCCTTTTTCTCCGCATCCTCTCCAGCACTTGATATTACTTGTCCTGTTGATGATAGCCATTCTGACAGGTGTGAGGTGGAATCTCATTGTGGTTTTGATTTGCATTTCACTAATAGCTAATGAAGTTGAGTGTCTTTTCATATGTTTGTTGGCATTTGTATGTCTTCTTGGGAGAAGTGTCTGTTCAGGATCTCTGACCGTTTTTTATTTGGATTGGCTTATTGTTGATGTTGATGTTGTTGTTGTTGTTGTTGTTGTTGAATTATACGGGTTCCTTATATATTTTGGATATTAGGCCCTTATTGGAGGCATTGTTTGCGAATACATTCTCCCATTTGGATGGCACCCTCTTTGCCTGCTTGATGGTTTCTTTTGCTGAACAGAGCTTTTTAGTTTGATGTAGACCAATTCAATTATTTTTGTTTTTACTTCCCTTGTCTTTGAGGTCACATTCATAAAATCCTCTTTAAGTCCAAGGCCCTTGAATTTTGTCTTTAATTTTGTTTATGTGGTATATCACATTAATTGATTTGCATATGTTAAACCCTCCCTGTGCCCCGGGGATGAAGCCTACATGATCATTGTGTATAAGCTTTTAATGTGTTGTTGCATTCTATTTGCTAATATTTTGTTTAGGATTTTTGCATCTGTTTGCATGAGAGATATTGGTCTATATTTTTTCTTTTTCTGTGTTATCTTCACCAGGTTTTGGTATCAGGGTAATATTGGCCTCATAAAATGAGTTAGGAAGTATTGCCTCTTCTTCAACTTTTGTAAAAGTTTGAGAAGAAAAGATATTAAATCTTCTTTGAATGTTTGGTGGAATTTACTTGTGAAGCCATCTGATCCTGGACTTTTATGTTTTAGAAGGGTTTTGAAGTTTGTTTCAATTTCCATACTGTTGATCAGTCCATTTAGGTTTTGCAGTTCTTTATGATTTAGTTTAGAAGGTTTAGGCTTTCAGAAGAGGAAAAAAAATGGTGTAGATGATAGAGGCTCTGTTCATCCCTCTGGCGACCGAATCAAGATTGTGACAGAAACAAGGAGCAGCAGCAAGGAAAAGAACACCTGAGATCTAGATGAACAAGCCATAGAACTAAAGAGAAATCCAAGAAAGCACCGTGCAATGGCAGAAGGTAGGACAGGGCAAGGACACGAGGCTGCCCGGTTTCCAGGTGCTGAGTGAGAATGAGGCTGCGGCAGCAGCCTCATTAGAGGGGCCGCGTCCACAAGCGGATTTTCGCAGTGACAGACCTCCTCACTCTGAACACAAGTGCTGATTTGGCTGTGCACAGGAGGCACCAGGGACTTACAAGGGGATATTGTTGGAATGAAGGCAGAGGCGAGACTCGTTCTGTACAGAAGTGTTGGCGGTATCCATTGTTCCTTGTTGAGCCCTCTTCCCTACCAGTGTGCTGGACACAGCCCGGCCATAGCCCTAATGTAATCAAACTGGATAACAGAGGTCACTCCACTCAGAGGATTCCCTGCAATCCCACCTCCACCAACTCGTGGCCCCACCCAAGCCACATCCAGGTATACCCTCAGCAAGTCAGGTGATCCTTGCTGAACAGTGCCTAGACCCACACTGGAGGCAGCTGGCCTCGGTTTCTGGTGTGGCCTTTTGAGGCAACTATAAGCACAACATCTGTGGATTGCTTGCTGAATCTTAACAGGTGGCCTCAGAGAGGTACAGGCTTGGGTTAAATTTGACCTGCAGCTGAACCCCTCTCAGGACTGTGCCACCGGACACTTACTTCACCAATCCACACTAATTATACTGGGAGACTTAGGAGCTTTGCTTAGTACCTAGAAACAGGCATGGAACGGCAGCCAAAATGGGAAGACAAAGAAGCAGAAACCATATGAAACAACAGAACAGAGATCCAGATATAATGGAGTCAAGTAATCTAACAGATGCAGAGTTCAAAACACTGGTTTTACAGATGCTCAATGAACTTTGTGAAGTGTAGATAAATTCAGTGAGAACTTCAACAAAGAGATGGAAAACATGGAAATGGAAATGGAAATGGAAATTATAAAAGGGAACCAGTCAGAAAGGAAGAACACATTATCTGAGATGAGAAGTATATTAATCTGAGATGAGAAGTACATTAAATGAAATAAACAAAGTAAATAAAGAAGAGGATCAAATGTCCTATCTAGAGGATGGGAAAGCCAAGGACATGCAATCAGAATGGCAAGAGAGAAGATGCCAAGACTATAAAAATAATTTAAGAAGAATATGGTACACTATTAAGGGTCCAAATATTCATCTGATCGGCCTGCCTGAAGAAAATCAAGATGTTGAACATCTGTTTAAAGAAATAATGATGAAAAACTTCTCTAATCTGGTGAAGGAAGTGGACATAAAATCTCAGGAAGCTCAGAGAATTTCAAAAATTAGGGATCCAAAGAGACCCACACGAAGACACATCATAATTAAAATGCCAAAGGTTAAATACAAAGAAAGAATATTAAATACAAAGAAAGAAATACAAAGAAAGAATACAAAGTAGCAAGAGAAAAACTGATAGTTACTTATAAGGGAACACCCATAAGCCTGGCAGCTGATTTCTCAAAAGAAACTATGCAGGACAGAAGGGCTTGGCAAAAAATATTCGACAGGATGAAGACCTAGGATCTACAACCAAGAATACTTTATCCAGCAAAGCTACCATTTAGAGTTTGAGGACAGATAAAGAGCTTCCCAGACAAAAATATGCTAAAGAAATTCATCACCACCAAACCAGTACTACAGGAAATGTTGGAGGGACTCCTTTCATAAGAAAATACATGTATTAAAAACAAGAATAGAGTGGTACCAACTACATTCCTATCAGTAAGTACCTTAAATGGAAAAGAATTAAGTGCTCCAACCAAAAGATAGAGTGGCTGAAAGGATAAGGAAACAAGACCCCTACATGTGAAAAGGAAGGGGATGGAAAAAGATATTGTTCTGATGGACCTAGTAGATATTTACGTTAGACAGAGAAAGACAAACACTATATGATTTCACCTATATGTAGAATCTAAGGAATAAAAACAACAAACTAATCAAAAACAGACTCTTGAATATAGTGGAGAATTTGGTGATGGAAGGGAGGGCGTTTGGGGGGCTGGGGAGAATGGGGTGAAGAGTTAAAGAAGTACAACTTAGTAGCTGATGGATGGTCACGGGGATGGGGAACACGGCATAGGGAATGCAGTTAGCATTAATACAATGGCTCGGTTGAGGGTCATGGGAGGGAGGGAGCAATTGGGGGAATCATTTTATGAACTATATAGATATCTAACCAATGTACTGTATGCATGAAACTAATTAAAATAAATAAATTTAAAAAATAAAAATTAATAAAATAAAAATAAATAAAAAAGTGCAAAATAAAAAAAGCAGAAGGTTGTAAATTTCTAAGATCGTGTTCATTTCTTCTAGGTTACTAAATTTGGTGGTATATAAATTTTCATTGTATTCTTGTAGGATCTTTGGTGATATCTGTCATAATTTCTCCCTTTTATTTCTGATTTTATTTATTTGTGTCCTTTCTTTCTGTTCCTAAATGTATCTAGGCAGGGGTTAGTCAATTTTATTAATCCTCTGAAATGCAACCAACTCTTTGTTGCATTTATTTTTTCCTATTGTACTTTTGTTCTCAATTTTAATTATCAAATTTTTATTATTACCTTTTTCCTGTTTACTTTGAGCTTCATTTGTTCTTCTTTTTTGAGTTTTTTAAAGATGTAATTTTAGGTTTATTTGGGCTCATTTTTGTTTTGGGAGATAAGCCTGTAATGATATGCACTTTTCTCTTGTTACTGCTTTTGCTGTGTCCCAAAAATTTTGATATGTTGTACTTTTATTTTCATTTCTTGCTATGTATCTCTGATCTCTCTGTTTATTTCGTCTATGATTCAGTCATTCTTTAGGAGCATGTTGTTTAATCTTCATATATTTGTGATTCTTCCCACATTTGATCTCCAGTTTCACAGCATTATGATCATAGAATATGTTTAATATGATTTCCATCTTCTTAAATTGGTTGAGGCTAGTTTTATGTTCCAACATATGTTCTGCCTTGAGAATGTTCCATGTGCACTAGAGAAAATTTTATAATCTGATTTATTAGGATAAAGGGTTTGTAAATGTTGATTATGTCCAATTGGTCTAATGTGCCATTTAAGGTCGAAATTTCTTCATCAATTTTCTGTTTAAGTAATCTATCATAGCTGATAGTGGGGTATTTAGGTCTCCTGCTCTAATTGTGCTTTTGACAGTTTCTCCCTTTAGTTCTGTTAGTAGTTCCTTTATATACTTTGATGCTCCCTGATTGGGAACATACATATTGACATGTCTTTGTGATATATGGTCCCCTTTATCATTATGAAGTGTCCATCATTGTCTCTCGTTACCTTTTTTATCTTGAAGTCTATTTTGTCAGATATAAGTATGCCCGCAGCCTCTTTTCTCTGCATGCCACTTGCTAAGAGTATCATTTTCCACCCTTTTACTTTGAGTCTATATTTGTCTTTGCAGAGATGGGTCTCTTTAAGGCAGCATATGGTAAGGGGTTTTTTTTGTTTTTTTTTTTGTTTGTTTGTTTTCATCCAATCTGCTACTCCATGCCTTTTTATTGGTGAGCTCAGTCTGTTTGCATTTAGGGCAATTATTGAAATATGAGGTTTCCCTAAAGCCATTTTAGCTTTTGTTTTCTGGTAGCTTGGTTTCTCCATTGTATCTTTGTCTTTGTGTCTCTTTCTGTTACCTTAATCTGGTGGTGTTTTATGGTTTTCCTCTTGTTCCCCCTTGTTTTATGTTATGTATCTCAGTTCTGGAATTTTTGTGTGTGTGCTTAACATAAATTTTCTGTAAAGGAAACATGTATACAGAAGTGTTTTTTTCTTCTCATGTGCCTTATCTCCATTCTCCCTTACAGATTCAGATCTTTACTCATCACCTTTTCTGATTTGTCGTCTCATATTATCCCTATTTATGCTGTACATTCATTTCTAAGTTGCAGTAGCTATTGCCTTCTTTTCTTTTTAAAGTTTTTTTGGAGCTTAAACCATTATGTAATATTTAAGTTGACAATACCCTGTTATTAATAAAAGGTTGCACTTCTCTGCTTCTTTCTGCCTGTTAGTCATCTTTCTCATAGTTATATATATATATTTTTGTCATTTTGTTTCAGGTTGAATGACCTCCTTCAGTATTTCCTGTAATGCTGGTGTTGTGGTAGAAAATTTCCTCAGATTTGTATGTCTGAAAAGGTCTTTATTTATCTTTTATATCTAAAGGAGAACTTTGTTGGATATATTATTCCTGGCTGATAATTTCTTTCTTTCAATAGTTTGAATATTTGGTTCCATTTCCTCCTAGCTTGTAAAGTTTGTGCTGAGAAGTCTAATGATAGTTTAATGGGTTTCCTTTATTATTATTTTAAATTATTTTCTTAGTTTCTCTTGCTTCCTTGAGAATTCTTTCTTCTTTATTAGATTTTGACAGTTATAAAATAATGTGTCTTGGAGAAGAACTTTTTGTATTGAGATAATTGGGAGTTCTGTTTGCTTCTTCCATTTGAATATACAGTTTTTTCCATAGGTTTGGGAAATTCTCATTGACTATTTGTTTGAATAGGCAGTCTGTTGCCTTCTCCCTCTCCTCTCTGTCTGGTATATCCATTATTCTTATGTTGATTTCTTTGATGGGGTCATACAGTTCTTGTAGAGACTTTATTTTCACTCACAAATCTCTCTCTTCTTCTATTTGCATCATTTCCAAATTTCTTTCTTCACAATCACTATTTTTTTTCTTTATCTACTCAGCTATATTTCTTAAGGTTGCTATTTCATTCTTCATCTCTTTTAATGAGTTTCTCATCTCCATATTGGTTCTTTTTATTTTGTTTTTTTGGTTCTTTTTTAAAGTTTCAATCTCATTGATAAACTATTCCTGTTGTTAATTAATTTTGTTTCTAAGATTTTTTTAACTATTGATCAGAATTATCTTTAATCTCATTCAGTTTTTTCAGAATGACAATTTTGAACTCTCTGTCATTTAAATCACATATTTCTATCTTTAAACTTATTTTCTGAAGGTTTTTCTTTTTCTTTCTGAGCTGCCATGTCACCATGATTGTTCATGGTGCTTGATGGACTATTTCTTTGCCTAGGCATTAATTGGAATTTAATCTACTTTTTTTAAAAAAGCAAGAAAGCAAGAAAGCAAGAAAGCAAGACCGAGCCAGCACAAACAGAAAGTTGAAAACAGCCAAACAGCCAACAGTCAACATTAATTGTCGAAAACATTGTCGATGCCGATAGCGAAAATGAACAGAATGAGGATGTGATGGAGTGATGCATCGAACAGAACGGATCGCGAATGAATGAATGGAGTAAATGAAATGAATGAAATGAGGTCGAATGAACAGAACCCATTATATAGTAATTTCTCTTTAGCAGGTTAATAAGAAGAAGTTTTTCTTTAGATTTCCAATAGGTGGAAACAAGCCTCCTGCAGTGCCCATGCTTCCTGGATTTCAGCTTTGAGGTTAAGAATACCCTTTAGAAAAGTGACATCAGAAACATGGTGGAGTGAGATATGTCCCCAGATCTCTCCCCTTAAAACAATTATAAGCTGAGCATCCTAATGTTCATTGCAGCATTATTTACAATAATCAAGGTATGTATACCACCTGAGTGTTCATCAATAGATGAATGGATAAAGAAGACGTGGTAGTTATATAAAATGGAATATTACTTACCCATAATAAAAATAAAATACCATTTACAACAGAGAACAAAAAAAAGAAACAAACACAACAATAACAAACACACAGATACAGAGAATACACTGGTGATTGACAGAAGGGAAAACGTTTAGGAGGTTAATTGAAAAAGGTTAAGAAATAAAGAAGTACAAATTGTTAGTTACAAAACAGTCATAGGGAAGTGGAGTACAGCTTAGAGAATATCATCAATATTGTAATAGCAATGTATAGTGCCATTGTGTACTAGAGTAATCAGGGGGAACACTTCATACATTATATAAATGCGTAACAATTGTGCTGTGTACTTGAAACTAATAATTTTTTAAAACAGTGATATCAGGAACCTGGTAGAGTGACAGATGTCCCCAGATCTCTCCCCTTGAAATAACAATAAGCTGAACATCTAAAACTCAAACAAAACACCCAAACTGCACACCAAAATGTCTGAGCATGGTATCTGTGAATAAGAGCTACCAAGGTCAGAATTCCAGGAGTCAGGTTGTCTCTCACAGCCATATCTTTCTGCAGGAGGCAGGGGAGAGGAGAAGATGTGGTAGGTTCCCTAAACAACTCTGCCTAGGAGAGCTGTGAGCTCCACACAGCCGGTGTCAGTGCCCGGGGATTAGAGCAAAAAGCAGAGAAGTGGGGACAATGGAAAACAGGGGACAGCAGAGAAACAACAGTTGACTATTACTAGACTCCATTCCAAAACAGGAAGCTAGATCGCAGCTCCCATCTACCAACCCAGAATGTGCCTCCTCCCATATCCTCCAAGATGAAACACCACGGAGCTCAAGGGGAATCTGAGCAAACGCTACCAAAACTGTTGCTAACGCTGACAGGGACTGAGACCGAGGGTAGCAAGTGTGATTGAATATCTATAAGGGAAAAAAAGGCATTATTAAAGTTTTATATAAAGCAGGGATCCAAGAGACTTAGATGCCATCTACTGGAAACCAAAAGATATATATGCCTTCTTTGCAACAGGCTAAAGAGAGACCTTTATATAATAAACCTTCTTTCTGGAAAAAGAGCAGAATGAAGTTCCATTATCTAGGCAAAGAAATAGTCCATTAAACATCATGAAAAAACAAAGTGACAGGCAGCTCAGAAATAAAGAAAAAAAATTTCCAGAAAATAAGCTTGAAGACTTAGAAATATGCAACTTAAATGACAGAGAATTTAGGATGGTACTTCTGAAAAAACTCAATGAGATCCAAAATAATTCACATCAACAATTCCAGGAATAGAAAAAACAACTAGATCAGCAGAATAATTTTCAACAAGGACATGGAAAGCCCAAAAAAGAACTAAATAAAACTTCTAGAGAGGAAGAACACACTAAAAGAGATGAAAATAGAAATAGCAACCTTGGGAAATAGAATAAACAAAATGAAGGAAAGGAACAGTGATATATAAGACAGAAATCTAGAAATAAATCAGAAGGAAGAAGAGAGAAACCAAAGAATGAAAAATAATGAAAGAGAAACACAAGACCTAGCTTATACCATCAGAAGAGGAAACATAAGAATAATGGGCATTCATGAAGGAGAGAAAAAGTATCAGGGATTAGAAAATATTTTCAGACAAATAATTAACAAGAATTTCCCAAATCTAAGGAATGAGCTGGAGCTCGGAATTCAAGAAGTCAACAGAACTCCCAATTATCTAATCCCAAAAAGGCTTTTTCCAAGACACATTGTATTAAAATTATCAAAAATCAAACACAAAGAAAGAATTGTCAAAGTAGCCAAAGAAAACAAGAAGGAAAACCCATTAGATTATCATTGGACTTCTCAGCATAAACCTTACATGTCAGAAAGGAGTGGAATCAAATATTCAAACAATTAAATGAAAGGAACTACCAGCCATAAATAACATATCCAGCAAAACTCTCTTTTTAGACATGAAGGAGAAATAAAGACCTTTCAGACATACAGAAATTGAGAGAATTCTCCAGTACAATGCCTGCACTACAGGAAATACTGAAAGGGGTCAGCTCACCTAAAACAAAATGATGAAAATATATATATGATAAGGAATAAGGCGACTAGCAAGCAGATAGAAGCAGAGGAGTGCAACCCTTACTAAGAATAGGGCATTATAAGCTTAAACATTAAGAAGAGTATTGCTATAGCAAGATAGTAATAAACGTTCAGCATATATAGGGACACGTTGAGACAACAATGACTAATAAGGGGAGGATTCAAAGATCCAAATTCACAAAGGGGAATGGAGATAAGGCATATAGGTGTATGTATACACACACACACACACAATACCACATTTATACACACACATTATACATAATCTCCCCACAGATCCCAATGGTAACATTCAAACTGAAGTATATAACATAAAACAAGAAGGTCCAGAGGGAAA
>NW_024342472.1:43739-74548 GCF_902729225.1 Pteropus medius
TTTTTTTCTCTCTTTCCACCTCCCATTCTCATATGAATGGCCTACCTTCAGATGCTCTAATGTGCAGATTGCTCAGACATGTGTGTGTGTCCATGAGTGTGTGCGTGGGTGCGTGTGTGTGTGTGTGTGTTGGGTGTTATTTCTTGGAATATAGATGTTCAGCTTGTTAGAATTTCAAAGAGAGTGATCAGGTGAGACCCCTCACACCACCATGCTTCTAACTAGAAATTTCTTATAAATAGAAACATACCATATGTTTCTTTTTGTGACTATCTTCTTTCAGTTAGCATAATATTGTCAAGGTTTACCCTGTTATAGCACATATCAGTGTATCATTCCTTTGTATTTCCAAATAATATTGCATTGTAATGATACACCACATTTGTTTATCTAATCATAAGTTGATGAACATTTTGGTTGTTTCCATTTCTTGGCCATTATGAACAATGCTGCTATGAACATTCATATACAAGTTTTTGTGTAAATATATGCTTCATTTCTCTTGAGTATATACCCAGGAGTAGAATTTCTCATCATTATGGTAAGCTTATGTTTAACATTTTGAGGAAATGTTAAACTATTTTCCAGTATGGCTGTATTATTTTACATTCCAAACATTGATTTATGAGGGTTAAAATATTTGCAAATCATATGTCTTATAAAGGGCTCAAAATCATTGGCCATTACTTCACATTTTTGTCAACACTTGTTACTGATTTTTTTTTTATTAGCCATTGTGGCTTTGATTTGCGTTTTATAATGGCCAATGATTTTGAGCATCTTTTTATGTGCTTAATGGCCATTTGTATTTTTTTTTGATAAATATCTATTCTGATAATATGACCATTAAAATTTTTGCCTTTTCTTTTTATTCAGCTGAGTGTTTTATATATTCTGGATACAAGCCCTTTATAAGACATATGATTTGCAAATATTTTCTTTCATTTTCTGTTTGGTTTTTTTTTCATTTTCTTGATGGTGTTCTTTGAAGTACAAATGTTTTATATTTTGATGAAGTCAAATTTAACATTTTTATTTGGTTTCTTGTGATTTTTAGTGTTATAGCTAAGATACAACTGCCTAGTCCAAGGTCATGATAATTTTGTCCTTTGATTTCTCATAAGAGTTATATAGTTTAGGTCTTATATTTTATCTAATTTGAGTATGTAATGTAATGGCTACATGGAGAGCCAGAGGAAAAGAAGAGAAGTTAAGGGGATCATTTTATAAACTATACAATTGTCTAACCAATGTACTGTATACTTGAAATTAATAATAAAATAAAATAAAAATTTACAAAAAGCTATTGTAATTTATGAAATGTTTTTTTTCTGTATCTATTGAGATGATCAAGGGGATTTTGTCCTTAATTCTATTAATATAGTTTATGACATTGACTGCTTTTAATGTGTTTGATCAACTTCACACTTCTAAGATAAATCATTTTTTGTCAGGTGTATAATCTTTTTTATATGTTTCTGGACTCAATTTGGTAGTATTTTTTTAGATATTTTGCATCTATATTTATAGAGACATTAGTTTGTAATCTTGTTTTCTTGTTATGTCTTTGTGTTTTGATGTCTGAATAATATGGGCATCATACAGGGAGTTAAAAAGTGTTTCCATTCTTTTTTTTTTTTTAAGGGGGGAATACTTTGAAGCATTAGTGATCATTCTTTTTTAAATATTTGGTACAACTCATTAGTAAAGCCATCAGGACCTGAGTTTTTCCTTCAGGGAAGTTTTTCAGTCTGTTTAAAAGATTCCATTATTTCTGTTGATCACTCCCCGCTCTAAGTGTGCTGACACAGTGCCCAGATAGCTGAGACATCATCAAACTGAATAAAAGAGGTCACGCCACGCAGAGGATTCCCTAAAACTCTGCCTCCCATAACTCACAGTCCTACTCAAGCCACATCCGGGTGTATCCTCGGTGAGAACAGACAATAGACTAGTTTTATTATTTTCCATGGGGCCTTCCAGATTTCCCAGCACCATTTATTGAAGAGGCTTTCCTTTCTCCATTGTATGTTTTTGACTCCTATGTCAAAAATTATTTTTCCCATATAAATGGGGGTTTACTATGGACTCTTAAATTTGTTCCACTGGTCTGTATGTCTGCTTTTCTACCAGTACCATGCCATTTTGATTATCATTCCTCATTACTGAGGAGTGCCAAGACTCACACTCGTAGCAGCTGGCCTCGGTTTCTGGTGTGGTTTCTTGAAGCAACTACAGGCACAGCATCTGTGGATTGCTTGCTGAATCTTAACAGGTAGCCCCAGAGGGACACAGACTGGAACTAAACTTAGCCTGCAGCTGAACCTCTCTCAGGACTGTGCTAATGGACACCTACTACACAAAGCTGCACTAATAAGACTAGGAGACTTAGGAGCTTTGCTTAGTACCTAGAAACAGACAGAGAAAGGCAGCTAAAGTGGAAAGACAAAGAAGAAGAAACCATCTGAGAGAACAGAACAGATATCCAGGAATAATGAAGTCTAGCAATCTAACCAATGCAGAGTTCAAAACACTGGTTATGAAGACACTCAATGAACTTAGGGGAAATGTAGATGAACTCAGTGAGAACGTTAACAAAGAGATTTAAAAAAAAACATAAAAATTGAACTGGACATGCCCAATCTTGTCAGATCTCGGAAGCTAAGCAGGTTCGGGCCTGGTTAGTACTTGGATGGGAGACCACCTAGGAATACCAGGTGCTGTAGGTATTTAAAAAAAAAAATTGAACTGGAAATTATAAAAGGGAACCAGTCAGAAATGAAGAACTCATTATCTAGATGAGAAGTATATTAAATGTAATAACAATGAATAAAGAAGAAGATCAAACAACTGATAGAGGATGGGGAAGCCAAAGACACTCAATCAGAATGGCAAGAAAAAAGAAGCCAAGACTATAATAATAACTTAAGGAGCCTATGGGACACTATTAAATGTAAAAATATCCATATCATAGGGGTACCTAAAAAAGAAAAAATAAAAAAAAAATAAGACGTTGAAGAGCTATTTGAAGAAATAATGATGGAAAACTCTCCTCACCTGATGAAGGAAATGGACATACAACTCCAAGAAGCTCAGAAAGTCCCAAATACCAGGAACCCAAAGAGGCCCACACTAAGACACAGCATAATTAAAATGCCAAAGATTAAAGACAAAGAGAGAGTCTTAAAAGCAGCAAGAGAAAAGTATTTAGTTACCTAAAGGGAGCACCCATAAGACTGGCAGCTGATTTCTCAAAAGAAACTATGCAGGACAGAAGGGCTTGCACTAAATATTTGACATACTGAAAATTAAGGATCTATAACCAAGAATTATTTATCCAGAAAAGCTGTCATTTAGAGTCCTTTGACTCTAAATGACAGCTTTTCTGGATAAATAATGTCATTTAGAGATAAAGAGCTTCCCAAACAAAAATAAGCTCAAGGAATTTACAATGCCAAGCCAGTATTACAGGAAATGTTGGAGGGCCTTCTTTAAGAAGAAAAAAGCATGTATCCAAAACAGGAATAAAAATGGTAATAACTACATTCCTATCAACAAGTACCTCAAATGGAAAAGAATTAAGTGCTCCAACCAAAAGATAGAGTGGCTGAATGGATAAGAAAACAAGACCCCTACATATGCTGCCTACAAGAGACTCACTTCAGATTTAAAGACACACCAGACAAAAAAAGGAAGGGATTGAAAAAGGTATTGCCTTCATGAACCTAGAGGGTACTGCATTGAATGAAATAAGTCAGATAGATAAAGACAAATATTGCATGATTTCATGTACATGTGGAATCTAAAGATCAAAATAAATAACAACAAAAGTAGAAATATTTTGATGGCTATTAGCAGATTAGGAGGGTTAGGGGGTGGACAGCGAAAACAGGATAAGAGATTAAGAGGGTACAAATGGATAGTTGCAGAATAGACATGGAAATGTAGAGTGTAGCATGGGGAAGATGGTTAATAATGTAATAAATATGTAAGGGGGATGGGGGCACTAGATTTAGTGGTGTGATCATTTTGTGAGTTATTTGGATCTCTGGTAACTATGCTGTACAACTGAAACTAATATATTATTTTATGCCAACTATAATTTAGTAAAATCTCGTTGAATTGTACAATATAAATATGAGCAACTAATTGTCTATTATATTTCAACAAAGTCAGAAAAGAAAAAGTTTGTACCATTTCATGCCCTCCCCCCTCCAAAAAAAACTCTAAGCAAACTGGAAACAGAAAGGAACTTTCTTAATTTGAAGAATATTTTTCAAAAATCAATCATAAATATTATATTAAATTTTAAAAAAACTATAAGTATTCTCATCAAAGACAAGGATGCTCATTAATGCTCTTATTTTTCAAATTGTTCTGGCAGTCTTAGCTAACACAATAAGATAAAGAAAAATACGAGGCTGAAATGTTGAAAATGAAATTTAATTTGTCATTATTTGAAGATCATATACCCATGTAACACAAGGTATATACCCATGTAATACAAGAGACAACTATAATACTATGAGAACTAAAAGTTTCATTGTGGTGGTCATATACAAATCAAATATGCAAAATTCAAAAGATTCCTATTTCTAAGGAGAATACGCAAAAGGATACAGACACACACACACACACACACACACACACACACACATACAATTTAAATGCAGAGGAATAAAGTTAACTATAATTTTGCAAGATCCATATGTAGAAACCTTGAAACTTTAACAAATAACACAAAACTGTATCTAAATAATTGAAGAGCTATGCCTTCTTCTTGGATGGAATGTGAAACAAACAAACAAAAAAAAACTCATACCCTACTGCTGGATATCTAAACTGGTATAACTGCTTTGGAAAACTGGCACTGTGTATTAAATTTGGACATATACATATTATTATCACTCATAAATCTCACTCTAGGTCTATAACCAACCCCCAAAAAATATATTTACAAGGATGTTCTTAGGACCATGAATTTAAAATACAAAAACTCAAAATTACCCAAATGTCCATCGACATTAGTATAGGTAAATTTTGGAATATTATACAGTAATGAAAGTGAACAAATGACTGTTCCATCATGGCTGAATCTCACAAACAGAATATTGAATGAGAGAAGCCAGATCCAAAAGAATACATACCATATGATTCCACTTATATGAAAGTAAAAAGCAAGGGAAACTAATTGATAAGTTTATAAGTCAGGATAATATCTAGTTTGGGGAAGAAGGGAGGAGTAGTGACACAATGGAATGCATGAGGGCAACTTCTGGTGTGCTATTTTTGTTCTGTTTCTTGAACACATGGGTGGTGGTATTGTGATGTGTTCACTTTGTGATAACTCACTGAACTATATGCTTATGACTTTTTCTTTTCCGAGTGTATATTATACTATAATAATGTTTTTTTAATTACTTTTGAAATGGCTATCTGTAGGAGACAGAGAGGACAT
The DNA here is from genome assembly GCF_902729225.1 of Pteropus medius. NCBI lineage: Eukaryota > Metazoa > Chordata > Mammalia > Chiroptera > Pteropodidae > Pteropus > Pteropus medius. Next base: position 49,198 of record NW_024342472.1, read on the forward strand.
AGTGTAGGGAATGAGAATCAAAGCTAGATTTTTCTAAATACACCTCGTTTTTTAGATTTGTGACTTTAGATCTTTGTAATATCGTACATAATTATAAAATTAAATTAAATTTAAAAAGCAATCACTATAAAATGAAATAAAATTGAAATAAATTAACTTGTATATAGAGTTGGTACCAGAACAATCCATAGAGGAACTACTCCTAGTTCTTTTAAAACACAGTAATTTGACTCTCCATTCCTAGTCAGATATATCTTAAGAACTAAATTAATTTTTTAAAAAATTTTAAACTGTTTGGTGTAGTCTTATTATTGGTGATAGTTTAGAGTCATTAATGGTAAAGGAAATAAGTACTTTTGTTAGTATCATTAAAAAGCAAGATTTGGGGCATGGATAAAAAGGAGATAAAGACATAAGATTGATAATCTCAAGATTAAAAATCTGCAGTCCTGAATTTGAAGTAGAACTATTCTATAAATTCATGAGATATTTTACATTAAAATATTTTCTAGTTCTGTTCACTGAAAAAGCCAAGAAGCACTGAGCGACCCTAGCAATGAGCAACTCTAGCACTCAGTCTGTCATCTCAAAATACCATTTCCCACCAAAAGAAATTACAGATTCTAGGTCTGGGACAGAAAATGTTCAAGTTGAGACTGGATCATCTTGTCATATCAGATAGCAAGTAAGTTAACAAAAACAAATAGGGTCATGTCAAAGGACCCAAGAGTCAATGTGATGAGTCAATAAAAATGATAATTGCAATAGATTCAAACACACTAAGTTTATTAAAAATATGAGTTTATAATAACAGTGAAGCAAGTCATTACTATTGACTATTAGTGAACAAACTCATTATTTTGAAAACTGGTAAATAAAAAATGAAGAATTCACATTGCCCCTCTTATATAGTATATACCTCATTGAAACTAAATAGTCGATGATGAGAAAATTGTCTTTATGGAAGTATTCCAACTAATAAATGAAGAAGGAATAGTAGTGCTAGGTTATCACCATTTCTCAACCCCTACAGATGTAGGCAATGAGCATCAGTGGCTGCTGTCATCATAAAAAGAGAGGCGGGCTGAAATTCTATGCTTCCTGATGGAAGTACATAACCCTATCTATGAGGTATTCTTGTGAAAAGATCAAACCTAAACTTCATTAAGTATCCAACTCTACCAAGTTATAGAAAATAGAGGACAGAAATATTTTAAGTGACACTACTAGGATTCAATCAGCAAAATTTAGACTAGGAAACTATAGAACAAGTCACCTGGCTTCTTGAATAAATTAAAAATGAAAGAGAGAGAGACCCTTAAAGATTAAATGAGACTTAAGAAACATATCAAACAAGTGCAAAGTATAGAATTCCATTGGATCTTTATTCAAACAAATTTAAAAGAAAATTCATAAGAAAATCAAGAAAATTTGTACACTAGCTATATTATTTTATGATAACTTAAATTTTTAAGTGTCATAATGGTACTGAGAATATGATTTTCATAAAGAGCTTATATCTTTTAGAAATAGATACTGAAATATTTAAGATGGAATGATATGATGTCTTGGACTTGCTTCAATATAATCTTGGGTAGAAGAGTGGGATTGTATAGGTGAAACAAGATTGACCATGAACTGATATTTGTCAAACCTGGGTTATGAGTTCATGGGAGCTCATTAAAATACATTTCTTACTTTGGTAAATGTTTGAAGTTTTCTGTAATAAAAGACTTTTTTTAGTGCTATAAGAAAAATCAAGTTTATTAAAATTACCAGTTCTCCACAATTAATTTATAAATCTCAGAATTCCCAGATAATTAAAGATATAATTAATTACAGTTATAATAAGTGTTTCCTATGAAAAAAAGAGAGCTTAATGAGACCTCATATAAAGGGGGCTCTGCACTTAATTATTCATAAAATGATTGTTAGTGGATCCACATTTTTCAATTCTTCCATTTAAGTTGGTAATTTTACTTAAATGAAAATTATTCATTATGGAAAAATGAGTTATGGATATTTAATTTAAATCAATAAAAGGGAAACAAACAACAAAGAATAACAGGTAAAATATATAGCTCATTAATTTTACTTTAAAAAATGGACAATAGTTTGAGAGCATCATTTTAAAAAGAGTCATAAGTTAAGTTTAGTACCTTATATCACACCAAGAGTGTTGTCTTTGGTCTTACATGCCACATTTTAAAGAAATACCTATAACCATGGTCTAGCTAGAGAAGAATGACCACAATTGTGAGGTAATCTAGAAACCCTGTCGAATGAAAAGGAATTGAAAGTACTAGGAAAGTTTAACCTGAACAAGAAAAATCTTGAACATACATCCTAACAGCCTTCAAATATATGAAAGGACCTGCAAGTAGTTGGTGAATAAATTTACAATGTATAACTCAGGAAAGCTAATAATGGGTTAAAGTTGCAAAACAGTTATTTTTGCCTCTACTGTGGAGAACTTTTTAAATGTGAGAGCTATCCAGAAGCAGACTCTGTACCCTAGATGATAAAAAGCTATACGGGAAGTGAGCAAACAGGCAGCACAACACAACATCCCAGATCATTCTTAACCTTAAGGTTTTAATTGTTCAACAAAGAAGTCTAAATTGTTCAACAAAGTTCTGCTTAAAATCAAATGGGAAGCTTCCTTAGCTTAAAGAAGCTTTTTAACCAGACAGATGCCTGTTTATTCAATAAAACACAAATACATAGGAAATTTTTGGGGGTGGCCGAATCAATTTTTTAAAGAATAAAACTCATCAATGTTACTTGTGTCAAGTGCCTAGAGTAAATTAAGTTTACAACTTCAGCAGACTGTCATGTGAAAGTGTGGCAGTGACTAACAAATTGAATTACCATAGTACTACATCACTCACAAAAGTATTATTGATAGTGACAGAGGTATATTGAATTTAAATTATTCATTTTTATTGATTGAAAAGCACATCTTAACTAGGAAAGAAGAAGAGCTGAGAAGTTAGATTTTAACTCCTACTGAGAATGATCCCAAAAAAGAATACGTGTATATAAAATTAGACCCTGTAAAAAGCATCAATTAACTAAAGATAACTGGACATCCTTGCACCTCTATCTTCTCTGTCTATGCCCACCAAGGTAGGGACCTAGATATATAGTCCTACGTCAATGTCTTTCCTCCCACCTTACCCTGATTCCTGTGTACCCCAGTGGCCTGGTTTCATTCCTTATTTGAAACCATGTATTGATTTTTTTTTTCTGTGCTAGATACCCTACTGGGCATCAGAGATACACAGATGAGTCAGACTTTCCCTCAAAGAAGACAAAATCTAATAGAGGGAAAGACACACATAAAACAAAACAAAAAAAACTGTAATAAAGTAGTGTACATTTCTCCCCAGCATTCAAAATCTCCTATACTATGCTCTGTCACCTTCATATCTAAGGAGATAATTAGGCTTTGAAGAATTTCAGAATTCATCTGAGAATTCCATATAAGCTGTATATTCTCTTCCTAGGAAAAAAATCATAGACAAAATATACATATGTATATACATAAATATTTCATTAAATTTGGAGAGCTCAGAGATCTCCTGAAGCCTAAATAAAAAGCCCTAGATTTAAAAGCCCTGTTCATGATGATTAAATAGTTACTCTTTTCCTAATTCTGGAGTACTTCAATTATCATGGAAAACTTCTGGCATCTAAATGCATTTAGGGGTCTGGATGTCAGAAACATGGCAGAGTGAAAGACGTCCCCAGATCTCTCCCCATTAAACAAAAATAAACTGAACATCTAAAACTCAACAAAAAAACACCCAGACTGCATATAAGCACGACTGTGTGACAGATCTGTGCATAAGAGTGACCACAGGTCAGAACACCAGGAGATGGGCAGTAGACTGGGAGAAACAAAGAAGCTGCCTCTCATACCCTGAGCTCTCTGCAGGAGAAGGAGGAGCAGAGAAAATGCTGTGGTTTCACTGAACAGCCCTGCCTGGGAAAGCTGTGAGCTCCACGTAGCTGGTTGCAGGGAAGAAATCAGAGAAGTAGGGATGGAAGAGAAATGGGACTGCTGAGAAACGACAGTTGATTATTACCAGCTGCAGTTGCAAAATGCGAGGCTGAGCCAAAGCCCCATCCCACAAACCAGAGTGCCCTTCCCCCCATATCCAGCAAGACTGAAAACAAAAGAACCCCATGGGAATCAGAGCAAACACTACCAAAACTGTCACTAACACTGACAGGGACTCAGACTGAGGGTAGCAAGCATAAGTAAACATCTATAAGAAAAAAAGGCATTATTAAGGCTTTATATAAAACATGGTTCCAAGAGACTTAGATGCCACCTACTGGAAACCAAAAGAAAGATGCTTTCTTTGCAACAGGCTAAAGAGAGACATTTATATAATAAATCTTGTTTCAGGAAAGAAAAAAAAGCAGAATACACTTTCATTAATGCCTAGGTGGAGAAATAGAACATTAAACACCATGAAAAATCAAGGTGACAATGCAGCTCAGAAAGAAAGAGAAAAATCTCTAGAAAATAAGCTTAAAGACACAGAAATATGCGACTTAAATGACAGAGAATTCAGGATGGTACTTCTGAAAAAATTCAATGAGATCCAAAACAATTTATATCAACAATTTCAAAAATTGAAAAAACAACTAGATGAGCAGAATGAGTTCCTTAGTAAGGAGATTGAAACACTCAAAAAGCACCAAATAGAAATTCTGGAGATATAGAACACATTGCAAGAGCTGACAAATGAAACAGCAAACTTGGGAAACGCGGTCAACCAAATGGAGGAAAGGATCAGAGATATCAAAGACAGAAATCTAGAAATAAATCAGAAAGAAGACACAAACCGAAGAATGAAAAATAATGAAAGAGTCTACAGTCATGCCACCCAGAATGCGCCTGATCTTACCTGATCTCAGAAGCTAAGCAGGGTCAGGCCTAGTTAGTATTTGGATGGGAGGTCACCTAGCAATACCAGGTGCTGTAGGCATTGAAAAAATAATGAAAGAGAAATTCAAGAACTAGCTGATACCATCAGGAGAAAAAACATAAGAATAATGGGCATTATCGAAGGCAAGGAAAAGGAGCAGGGACTAGAAAGCATAGTCAGACAAATAGTTGATGAGAATTTACCAAATCTAAGGAATGAACTAGAGCTTGGAAATCAAGAAGTCAACAGAACACCCCATTATCTCAACCCAAAAAGGCGTTCTCCAAGACATATTGTATTAAAATTATCAAAAATCAAAGACAAAGAAAGAATTCTCAAGGCATCCAGGGAAAAGAAGACAGTAACCTATAAAGGAAATTTCATAGATTATCATTGGACTTCTCAGCATAAACCTTACAAGCCGAAAAGGAGTGGAATCAAATATACTAACTAGTAAATGAAAGGAACTACCAACCAAGAATAATGAATGCAGCAAAGCTCTCCTTTAGATGTGAAAGAGAAATAAAGACAGTTTACAACATACAAAAATTGAGGGAATTCTCCATTACAAGGCATGCATTACAAGAAATACTGAAAAGGTCAGCATACCTAAAACAAAATGAAAAACAAAATGCATAATTAAGAGTAAGACGACTAGCAGGCAGATAGAAGCAGAGGAGTGCAACCCTTACTAAGAACAAGGCATTATAAATTTAAACAATAAGAAGAGGTTTGCTATAGCAAGATAGTAATGAACGTTCAGCATACATAGGGACAAATTGAGAAAACAATGACTGAAGAGGGGAGGATTCAAAGATCCAAATTCAAAACATGGCAGAGTAAGAAACATTCCCAGATCTCTCCCCTTGAAACAGCAATAAGCTGAACATCTAAAACTCAACAAAAAATAATACTCCCAAACTGCACACCAACACATCTGAGCATGGGATCTACACATAAGAGCTACCACAGGTCAGAAGCCCAGGTGCCGGGTGGTAGACTGGGAGAAACAAAGAAGCTGCCTCTTGCAGCCACTGGAGCTCCCTGTAAGGGGAGGGGAGAAGGTGCAGTGACTTCCCTGAATATCCCTGACAGGGAGAGTTTGTGAATTCTACACAGCCAGTAGCAGAGCCCATTCATCGGGTCAGAAAGTAGAGGGGTGGATGGCAGAGAAACAACAGTTGAGTTTTACAGGCCACAGTTGCAAAGCCGAGGCTGAGCCACAGCCCACAACTTCCAACCCAGAGATCCCCGCCCCCCATACCCTCCGAGACCAAATACCGTGGAGACCCAGGGGAATCTGAACACACACTACCAAAACTGTTGTTAACACTGACAAGGACTGAAACTGATGGTAGCGAACATGATTAAATATCTACAAGAAAATAAAGGCATTATATAAAGGCATTATTAAGACTTTATATACAGCAGATATCTAAGAGGCTTAGATCTCACCTATTGGAAACCAAAAGAAAAGCACCTTCTTTGCAGTAGACTAAAGAGAGAGCTTTATATAATAAAGCTTCTTTCTGGGGGAAAAAAAAAAACAGAATACATTTCCATTAATGCCCAGTCAGAGAAATAGTCCATTAAACACCATGAACAACCAAGGTGACAAGGCATCTCAAGAAGAAAGAGAAAAATCTCCAGAAAATAAGCTTACGGACATAGAAAAATGCAATTTAAATGACAGAGAATTCAGAAAGGTACTTCTGAAAATTCAGTGAGTTCCAAAAACAAGTCATATCAAAAATTTTAGGAATTCAAAAAACAACTAGATGAACAGAGAAAGGAGATTGAAACCCTCAAAAAGACAGGATAGAACTTTTACCTCCAAAAGAGATAAAAAAAAAAAATACTGCAAGACTTGAAAAATGAAATAGCAAGCTTGGGAAATAGAGTTGACCAAATGGAGGAAAGGATCAGTGATATCGAAGACAGAAATAAATCAGAAAGAAGAAGGCAGAAACTGAAGAATGAAAAATAATGAAAGAGAAATTCAAGAACTAGCTGATACCATCAAGAGAGGAAACATAAGAATAACGGGCATTATTGAAGGCGAAGAAAAGGAGCAGGGACTAGAAAGCATTTTTTAGAAAAATAGTTGACAAGAATTTCCCAAATCAAAGGAATGAGCTAGAGCTTAGAATTCAAGAAGTCAACAGAACACCCAATTACCTAAAACCTAAAAAAGGCCTTCACCGAGACACATTGTATTAAAGTTATCAAAAATCAAAGACAAAGACAAAATTCTCAGGGCAGCTAGGGAGAAGAAAATGGTAACTTATAAAGGAAAACTCATTAGATTATCCTCGAACATCTCAGCTCAGACTTCATAAGCCAGAAAGGAATGGAATCAAATATCTAAACTATTAAGTGAACGGAAATACCAGCCTAGAATAAGCTCTCCTTTAGATATGAAGGAAAAATTAAGACTTTTAGGCATACGGAATTGAGGGAATTCTCCACTACGAGGAATGCACAACAATAAATACAGAAAGGGGTCAACTCAACTAAAACAAAATGAAAAGAATACATAATTAAGAGTAAGGTGACTATCAGGCAAATAGAAGCGGAGGAGCACGACCCTTACTAAGAATAAGGCAATATAAGCTTAAATAATAAAAAGAGAATTGCTATAGCAAGACAGAAATGAACGTTCAGCATACATAGGGACAAACTGAGACAACAATGACTGAAAAGGAAGGATTCAAAGATACAAATTTGCAAAAGGGGATGGAGATAAGGCATGCGCAGAAGAAAATGGACAACTGTATATATATATAACTATCCTTTACATATTCACAATGGTAACTACACACCAAAGATTCAGAACTGAAGTATAAACATAAAACAAGGACCAGAGAGAAAACCCACAAAAGTCAACCAAAATAAATAACACAGATACACAAGGACAAGTAAGCAATGGAAACACCAACATACCAGAAAGCAAAAGATAAAATGGCTATAAGAAGACCTCATATTTCAATAATCACTCTAAATGTAAATGGACTAAACTCACCAATAAAAAGGCAGAGAGTTGCAGAATGGATCAAAAAACAAAACCCAACCATATGCTGCCTCCAGGAGACACATCTCAGCTCCAAAGACAAATACAGACTAAAAGTGAAAGGGTAGAAAATGATATTTTAAGCAAGTGGCATTCAGAGAAAAGTGGGAGTAGTGGTAGTAATATCGGACAAAATAGACTTCAAGATAAAAAAGGTAAAAAAAGATACTGAGGGACACTTTATAATGATAAAGGGAATCATGCACCAAAAAGACATAACACTTATTAATATCTATACTCCCAATCAGGGAGCCCCGAAATATGTAAAGCAATTACTAACAAAACTAAAGGAAGAAAAAGACCAAAACACTATTGTAGTAGCCACCTAAATACCCACTGTTGGACAAGGACAGACCATCCAAACAGAAAATCAATAAGGAAATAACATCCTTAAATGACACATTAGTCCAACTGGACATAATTTACATTTACAGAGCCTCCCATCCCAAAACAGCTGCTTATACATTCTTCTCTAGTGCACATGGAACATTCTCAAGAATCAACCACATACTGGGACACAGAAATAGCCTCAACAAACATAAGAGGGTTGAAATCATACCAACCATATTTTCTGATCATAATGCTTTCAAACTAATGATCAACTGAAGAAGGAAATCATGAATAACCGCAAATACATGGAGAATAAAAAACATGCTACTGAAGAACAACTGGGCCAGAGAAGAAATAAAAAGAGATCAAGAGATACATAGAAACAAATGATAATGATAGTAAAACATATCAAAACTTTTGGGAGATGGCAAAAGTGATCATAAGAGGATAGTTCATATCATTACAGGCCTATTTCCAAAAACAACAACAAGCCCAAATAAACAACCTAATGCTTCATCTTAAAAAAACTAGAAAAGGAAGAACAAATGAAACCTAAAGTCAACAGAAAGAAAGATATCATCAAAATTAGAGCAAAAATAAATGAAATGGAAAATAATAATAATAATAATAAATGCAACAAAGAACTGGTTATTTCAGAAGGTTAATAAAATTGACAAACCCCTGGCTAGACTCACTAAAGGAAAAAGAGAAAGGACACAAATAAACAAAATCAGGGATGAAAGAGGGGAAATTATGACTGACATCACAGAAATACAAAGGATTATACAAGAATACTATGAAAAAGTATATAACATCAAATTTAATAACCTACAAGGAATGGACCAGTACTTAGAAAAATACAACCTTCCTAGACTGAATCAAGAAGAACTAGAAAATCTAAATAGACTGATCAGCAGTATGCAAATTGAAAAAATCATCAAAAACCTACCAAAAAGTAAAAGTCCAACACCCAATGGCTTCACCAGTGAGTTCTATCAAACATTCAAAGATTTAATACCTATTCTCCTCAAACTCTTCCAAATAATCAAAGAGGAGGCAATACTTCCTAATGTATTTTAAGAGGCCAATACTCTGATCCAAAAACCTGGTTAGAATAACACACACACACATACACACACACACACACACACACACACACACACACAAACACACACAAACAACAGACCAATATCTCTCATGAACATAGATGCAATAATCTAAACAAGATACTAGCAAACTGCATACAGCAACATATTAAAAAGATTATATAGCACAATCAAGTGGGCTTCATCCCAGGGGCACAGGGATGGTTCAACATATGAAAATTGATTAACATGATACACTACATAAACAAATTAAAAATAAGAATCATATGATCATATCAATAGATGCAGAAAAAGCTTTTGATAAGATACAGCATCCAGTTATGATTAAAACACTTAACAAATGGAAAGTACCTTAACATAATAAAGGCCATCTATGAAAATCCCTCAGTCAACATTATACTGAGTGGTGAAAAACTAAAAACCTACCCACTAAGATCAGGAATAAGGAAGGCTCTCCACTATCTCCACTGTTATTTAGTATAACATTGGAGGTCCTAGCAAGTGCAATCAGGCAAGGAAAAGATATAAAAGGCGTCCAAATAGGAAAAGAACTTAAACTGTCATTATTTGCGATTGACATAATTCTCTATATAGAAAACCCAATAGACTCCACAAGAACACTACTAGAAACAATAAGCAAAAACTGCAAAGTATTTGGATACAAAATCAACATTCAAAAATCTGTAGCATTCCTATGTTCTAATAATGAAGTATCAGAAAAAGTAGTGGAAAAATAATGCCTTTTGCAATTGCAACAAGAAAAATAAAATACCTAGTAATAAATCTAACAAAACATGTGAAGGACCTGTATAATGAAAACTACAAGACCCTATTAAAAGAAATAAATAAATAATATTATTGTGTGTGGTAGTATTGTGTGTGTGTGTGTGTGTGTGTGTGTGTGTGTGTGTATATATATATATATATATATATATATATATATATATATATATATATATATATAAAAGAAATATCAATGAATATTTCGTGTTCTTGGATTGGAAGAATCAACATACTTAAAATTACCTTATTAACTAAAGCATTATACAGATTTAATGCAATCCTCATCAATATCTCATCAGCATTTTTTAAAGAAATAGAACAAGAAATCATCAGATTTGTATGGGAGTACAAAAGACTCCGAACTGCCAAAGCCATCCTGAGAAAAAAGAACAAGGCTGGAGACATTAATCTGCCCAACTTCAAATTATACTACAAAGCGACAATAATCAAAACGGAATGGTATTGGCAGAAAAACAGACACCCAGACCAGTGGAACAGAATTGAGAATCCAGACTTAAACCCATGTTTATATGGGCAAATAATTTTTGACAAAAAAAAAGCCAAAAACACACAATGGAGAAAGGAAAGCCTCTTCAATAAATGATGCTGAGAAAACTGGAAAGCCACCTGCAAAAAAATGAAACTAGACTGTTGTCTATCAGCACACACCAAAATTAACTCAAAATGGATTAAGGACCTGAATATAAGACCTGAAAGAATAAATTGCATTGAAGAAAAGATAAGAACTAAACTCAAAGCCTTTGGACTTAAGGAGGATTTTATGAATTTGACCTCAAAGGCAAGGGAAGTAAAAGCCAAAATAAATGAATGGGACTACATCAAACCAAAAAGCTTCAGCACAGGAAAAGAAATGTCAACAAGGTAAAGTACAACCACCTAAATGGGAAAATATATTTGCAAGCAACATCTGATAAGGGCTTAATATCTAAAATATTCAAAGAACTCATATAACTCAATAACAACAAAAATCACATATGATCCAATCAAAAAGTAGGCAGAGGACCGGAACAAACACTTCTCCCAAGAAGACATACAAAAGGCCAAAAATTATATATATATATAATCTGTGGCGTGTGTATATATATATAGGGAGATAGATAGGGTAAAGGGGGTCAAATATAGGGTTTAGGGGAAGGGTGATGTGAGTAAAGGGGATCAAATATATGGTAGCTGAAAGAAACTGGACTTTGGGTGGTAAACACACAATAGAATATACAGATGTCAAATGATAATGTACACCTGAAAATTATATAATTGTATTAACCAATGTTACCCCAATAAACTTAATTTAAAATATTTAAAAAGATAATAAAATAAGTCAAATTCTAAATATATATACATATATATGTAAAGGTACTCAACATTGCTAGCTATTGAGGAAATGTAAATCAAAACCATGATGAGGTACCATCTCACACCTGTTAGAATAGCTGTTATCAACAGGACAAATAATAACCAGTGTTGGAGTGGTTGCAGTGTAATAGGAACCCTCATACACTGCTAGTGGGACTGCAAATTATTAAAGCCACTATGGAAAACAGCATAGAGGTTCCTCAAAAAGCTAAGAATGGATCTACCATTTGATCCAGCAATCTCTCTTCTGGGTATTTACAGAAAGACTTGAAAACCCATATCCAAAAAGATATTTGCACACCGATGTTCATAGCAGTGTTATTTACGATGGCCAGGACATGGAAGCAACCGAAGTATCCTACAACAGATTACTGGATAAAGAAGCTGTGTTGCATATATACAATGGACTATTATTCAGCCGTAAGAAGAGATGAAATACTGCCATTTGCGGCAACATGGATGGACCTCGAGATAATCATACTATGCGAAATAAGCCAGACAGAGGAAGTTGAAAATCACATGATAGCACTTATATGTATGATATAAAACTAAAAGCAACAAATGAACAAGACAAATAGATACTCATATACATAGACAATAGACTAGTGGTTTCCAGAGGAGATTAGGGAGGGGGGACAGAGGAGGTAGATGGGGTAAAAGGGGTCAAATATGTGGTGACAGAAAGAAATCTAACTATGGGTGGTGAACACACATGTAAATATACCTGTTAAAATGTACAGCTGAAACTTACTGGATTTTTTTAACCAATGTCACCATAAAATAATTAATTAATTAATTTTTAAAAATAAATGCATTAAGGGAAGAGAATTAAATGATGAGGAATTTTAGAATTCTTGAAATACCAAGAAATGTGAAGAATGCATCATCCTCCCCCACCAAATTAATCCACAAGGTGAGGTAAATTAAGAGATGTACTGTGCCTAGGTCTTGTTCACTGTTAATAACTAAATGTTTGTGTTTTCCCAAATTAGTATGTTGAAGAACTAACCCCAGGTATAGCTATTTTGGAAGAAGGGTTTTTAAGGAAGTAATTATGATTATATAAGGTTAGAAGGAAAGGGGCTCATTAGATAGGATTATTGTCTTTATAAAAAGAGTTGTTAAATAAAGAGCTTCTCAGACAGGGAAAAGCTTAAGGAATTCATCACCAACATGCCAGTATGACAAGAAATGTTAAAGGGGCTTCTGGAAAAAAAGAAGAGGTAATAAAGGAAAAAAAGAAAAAAAATACAAATAATAAAATGGCAATAACTATATACCTATCAGTAATCCTTTTAAATGTAAATGGGTTAAATGTTCCAATCAAAAGACATAGGGTACCAGAATGGATTAGAAAACAATATCCATGCATATGCTGTCTACAAGAGACACACTTCAGATCAAATGACACTCACAGCCTGAAAGTAAAGGGATGGAAAAAGATATTTTACACATATGGAAATGAAAAAAAGCTGGGGTAGTGATACCTATATCAGATAATATAGACTTTAAAGCAAATATAGAGACAAAAAAGGGCTTTACATAATGATAAAGGAATAGATAAATCAAGAGGACATAACCCTAGAAAACATATATGCACCCAACATAGGAGCACCTACATACATAAAGTAATTATTGACTGACATAAAAGGAGAAATCAACAGTAATACACTCATAGTAGGAAACTTTAACACCCCATTGATACGAATGGACAGATATCCCACAGAAAAAATATTAACAAGGAAACAATGGACCTAAAAAGGACAATCTAGATCAGATGGATTTAATAGATATTTTCAGAGCATTTTACTCCAAAGCAGCAAAATATATATTCTCAAGTACACATGGAATATTTTCCAGGATAGAGCACATGTTAGAACAGAAAACAAGTCTCAATAAATTTAAGAAGATTGACATCATAGCAATCACCTTCTCCAGTCACAGTGGTATAAAACTAGAAATCAACTACGAGAAAATAAAAAACTGGAAAATACACAACAAATAGAGGCTAACTAACATGCTACTAAACAATAAATGGGTTATTAATGAGGTCAAGGAAGAAATCAAAAGATACCTAGGGACAAATAAAAATGAAAACACAATGACTCAAAATCTATGAGACATAGCAAAAGCAGTCCTAAGAGGGAAATTCATAGCAATACAGGCCTACTTCAAGAAATAAGAAAAAGCTCAAATAAATAATCTAACCTTACACTTGAAAGAATCAGAAAAAGAACAGCAAACAAAGCCCAAAATGAATAGAAGGAAGGAAATAATAAAGATCAGAGTGGAAATAAATGAAATAGAGTCTAGAAAAACAATACAAAAGATTAATGAAACTAAGAGCTGGTTCTTTGAAAGGATAAACGAAACTGACAGATCCTTAGCCAGGCTCCTCAAGGAAAAAACAGAGAGGACTCAAATAAATAAAATCAGAAATGAAAGAGGAGAAATAACTATGGACTCCACAGAAATACAAAAAATCATAAGAAAATACTATGAGCAATTATATGCCAACAAATCTGGAAGAAATGGATACATTCCTAGAAACATACAATCTCCCAAGACTGAGTCAAGAAGAAACAGAAAATCTGAACTGACTGATTATCACCAATGAAATTGAATGAGTAATCAAAAATCTCCCAAAAAACAAAAGTCCTGGACCAGATGGCTTCATAGGCGAATTTTACCAAAAAGTCAAAGAAGAATTAACACCTATTCTTCTCAAACTATTCAAAAAAATTCAAGAAGAGGAAAGGCTCCCTAATTCCTTCTATGAAGCCACCATTACCTTGATTCCAAAACCAGACAAAGACGTTGCAAAAAAGAAAACTAAAGCCAATATCTCTCATGAAAATCCATGCAAAAATTCTCAACAAAATATAAGCAAACCGCATTCAGTAATACATTAAAAATATCATACACCACAATCAAGTTAGATTTATTTCTTGGATGCAAGGTTGGGTCAATATCTACCAGTCAATTAATGTGATACACCACATTAACAAATCAAAAGAAAAAAAACATATGATCATATCAATAGATGCGGAAAAAGTGTTCGACAAAATCCAGCATCCACTCTCACTAAAGTGGAAATAGAGGAAACACATCAACATAATAAAGGCCATATATAACAAACCTACAGCTAACATCATATTCAGTGGGGAAAGGCTAAAAGCTTTTTCCTTAGGATCACTAATAAGATAAGGATGCCCACTTTCACCACTCCTATTCACCATTGTATTGGAAGTCTTAGCCACAGCAATAAGACAAGAAAGATAAATAAACGGCATTCAAATTGGAAAGGAAGAAGTAAAACTCTCATTATTTGCCAATAACATGATAATAGAGAGAATCATAAAGATTCCACCAAAATAAAAACTATTAGAATTGATCAATGAATTCAATAAAGTAGCAGGTTATGAAATAAATATTCAGAAGTCAGTAGCATTTTTATACATCAATGATAAACTTTCAGAAAGAGAAGTTAAGAAAACAATCCCATTTACAATTGTGTTGTAAACTATAAAATACTTGGGAATCAAAATAACCAAGAAGGTAAAAGACCTGTTTTCAGAAAATTATGTCATTGAAAAAAGAAATTGAAGAAAATACAAATAAATGGAAGCATATACCAACTCATGGGTAGAAAGAATCAACATTATTCAAATGGTCATACCACCCAAAGCAATTTATAGACTTAATGCAATCCCTATCAAAATACCCATGGTATTTTTCAGAGAGCTAAAACAAATAATCCTAGAATTTATGTGGAACCATGAAAGAACTTAAATATCCACAGCAGTCTTGAAAAAGAAGAATAAAGTTGGAGATATCACTCTACCTGATATCAAACTATACTACAAGGCTACAGTAATCAAAACAGCATGGTACTGGTATAAAAACAGACACATTGATAAATGGATCAGAACAGAGAGCCCAGAAATAAATCCACACCTATACACTCATTTAATATATGACAAAGGAGGCAAAAATATACAATGGTGTATAGAAGGTCTCTTCCATAAATAGTGCTGGGAAAATTGGACATATACATGCAAAAAAAAAAGAAAGAAAGAAAGAAAGAAACTGGAGCACCTACTTATACTGTATACAAGAATAGATTCAAAATGGATTAAAGCTTTAAATGTAATACACAAAACCATAAACTTCTAGAAGAACACATAGGCAGTAAATTCTCTGATATTACTGACAGTAATTTCTTTTTGGATATATCTCCTTGGACAAGGGAAACAAAAGAAAATATAAACAATTGAGACTACACCAAACTAAAAAAGTTTTGTACAACAAAGGAAAATATCAACAAAACAAAAAGATAACTGACTGAATGGGAGAAGATACTTATGATACATCTGATAGGAGGTTGATGTCCAAAACATATAAAGAACTCAAACAACTCAACAACAATAACAAAAACAAACAATCCAATTAAAAAATGAGCAGATCTGAAGAGATTTCACCAGAGAGGATATACAGATGGCTTATAGACATATAAAAAGATGCTCAAGGTCACTAATCAACAGAGAAATGTCAGTTAAAACCACAATGAGATATCACCTCACACCTGTCAAAATGGCTATTATCAATAAAACAAAGGATAAGTGTTGGTGGAGATGTGGAGAAAAGGGAACCCTCGTACAGTGTTGGGATTGCAAATTGTTACATCCAGTATGGAAAACAGTCTGGAGGTTTCTCAAAAAAATAAAAATAGATCTACTTTTTGCCCCAGCAATTGCACTTTTGTATATTTATCCAGAGAAAACCAAAACAATCATTCATAACGATCTATACACCCCTACGTGCATGGCAGCACAATTTATAATAGCCAAGTTACAGAAGCCACCTAAATGCCCATCGACAGATGATTGGATAAAGAAGTTATGGTTCATATATACAATGGAATATTACTCAACCATTAAAAATGAAATCCTACCACTTGCAATGACATGAATGGACCTAAAGGCTATTATTATGTGTGAAATAAATCAGACAGAGACAGATAAATACCATATGATTTCACTTATATGTGGAATCGAAGGAATGAGAAGAACAAACGAATCAAAAATAGACTCACAAATATAGAGGACAATCTTGTGACGTCCGGAGGGGAGGGGATTTGGGGGGGTCCAGAGAAAGGGGTGAAGGGTTAAAGAAGTACAAATTAGTAGTTGATATATAGTCACAGGGATGGAGAACATGGCATATGGAATGCAGTTAGCCTTAATGTAATGGCTAGGTGGAGAGTAAGAAGAGAGAAAGAGCAATTAGGGGTATTGTTTTATAAACTATATAAATGTCTAAGCAATTTACTGTATATTTGAAACTAATAAAATTAAATTATAAACTACCAGAAGAGTTTGAACCTCTGAAATGTTAATATTATTTGCAATTATCTAAAAAGAAAGAAAGAAAGAAAGAAAGAAAGAAAGAAAGAAAGAAAAAGAAAGAAAGAAAGAAAGAAAGAAAGAGAAAAGAGAGATGTCAGAAAACTTGAGCTTTCTCTCTTCCTAACCCCTCCGCAACACACGCAGGGACTCTGTGAGCACACAGTGAGAAGGCTGACACTACAAGTCAAGAGAAGAAGCCTCAGAATGAAATCTATCTTTCTAACACATTGATTCTAGATTTCCCGGCCTCCAAAACTGTGAAAATAAAATGTCTTGTTTAAGTCACCCATTCTGTTTTAGACAGGAAGACTAATATACTCAACTAACAAACATTCTTTCATACACGTTTTTTATAGCACTTTCAGACATCTGTCTATCACCTCCAAAACTCCCTTCTCATTTTTTAATTAAACTAAGACAGGAACATTATTCTATCCACCTCGAGAAAAGAAAAAACACAACTTACATCCATGAATTTTATAGTTGAAGAAATGTCTATCTTAATTGATGTTGAGGTCTTTTTTATTAAAACATGTATGGCTGCTGATAGTTTGAAAATAAAGCAGTTATTATTGAACCTCAGACAAGGAAGTTTCTCTGCAGCAGAGGAGCAAGTAGCCCCAAATAAATAGCAATCACTTCTCTAGTTACTACCCTTTTTTAGCTTTAAGCCTTGCTGCTCAAAGTTTCTGGATCAACCACCAGTATTAGTATCACCTGTGAGTTTGTAAGCAATGCAGAATCCCAGGCCCATCCCGAAGCTACTAAATCAGAATTTTAACAAGGTATCCATTAGATTCATGTAAGCATTAAAGTTTAAGAAGTGCTGTCTTAACAGCTTAGTCCACATTGTAGTAGTACTGAATGGACTTCCATGCCCAAGGGAATTGGACTGTTGGGCAAATGGGTTTAAGTATTAAGGTGCTTCCATTGGGATAGTCCTGGAATATTGCGGAGTGCCTAGAACCTAAGAAACTGCAATAATTATGTGTTATTGATCCATTTAAATAATATTTATTGAGCATCAACTGTGTGAGGCACTACATAAAGAACTCTGGATACATCACTGAGAAAGTCCTTGTGAGGTTTAGAGTCTAGTGCAATATATATTAAAGAGATGTGATCTTACCACCTGTATCAGAATTGTAGGGGAGTGGATGTATGTTTAAAAACAGCAAATTCCTGAGTCCTCCTATATGCTAGGCGCTGTTTTAGGCATTAGGGATATAGCAGTGAATGAAATTCCCTGCTCTCATGGAGTACACATTCTAAATGGATGAAACAAATAATAGACAAACACATATGCCAACTATTGATGAGTTCTATGAGGAAAACTAAAGCCTGTGTTAGTGATGAGGGTGCGATTCACATAGGATGGTCCAGAAAGGCCCCTCTATAAAGGTGATACTTGAGCCAAGACCTTAATGAAGTCAGAGAATGAACAATAAAGATATCTGGGGAAATTTTTCCAGGCAAAAGAAATAATATGGATGGGCAAAGAGCCTGTGGGAGGTATGTGCCTGACATGTTTAAAAGTAGAAAAGAGGCCAGTGAGTAGGCCAGCAGGAAAGATTAGAGAAGAGTCAGAAAGGTAATATAGAAGTGAGAGTATCGTCAAGTCCTGTTGGGCTTTGTAGTCATTTTAAAGACATTGGCTTTTACACTCTGAGATATAGGGAGCCACTGGAGAGTTTTAAGCAGAGAAACAAAATTATATAATTTATGTTTTTATATGATTTATTCTGGGTGCTTTGTAGAGAACGGACTATAGATGGTGTATTAGAGTAAAGTTAGGCTGCTGTAACAAAGAGAGTCGAAGTTATGATAGCTTAGAGAACAAAAGAATTTTTTTCTCTTACTTAGCCTTAATATAAGCAGTTCAGGTCTATTGAGCACATCTATTGTTCATAGAAATTTACGGACCCAGATCCTTTCCAAGTTGTTGCTCCACCATCACCTAGTGCCTTGTCATGATCTTCAAGGTCGAAGCCAGATTTTCAACATATCCAGGTTCCAGCATACAGAAAAAGATGATGAAGGTATATAGGAAGCAAGCTCAAATGTCACAAGCCCCTGACTCAGAAATGGCACATATCACTTCTGCTAACATTCTATTGATGGAAATTTAGTCACATGGCCACACCTAACTTCAAGCAATGTTGAGATGTGTAGTTCAGCAACAGTTTTGCATTCAGTTGTATTTCTTTGGCTATATAAAAAGAATCAAATGAGTTTTGATGAACAGTGAGTAGTGTCTGCCATAGAAGGCAAGAATGAAAATAGGAGAATGTTGCAGTCATTCAAATGAAAAATGATGGTGGCATGGACTAAGGTGGTGGCAGTGAAGCTGGGAAGGAGTGGCTGGCTTATGGATATACTGTATTTTGAAAGATTTGCTGGATGTGAGTGTGACTCTGGAGGATGACTCCAAGAGTTTTGACCTGAATGAATTGAAGAAAGAAGTTGAATTAATGATTAAATGAAAATTTCCACCTAAGACAGACATTTGTCTCTTATCCCCATCTTCTTAAACCCACACCATACCATAATGTGAATAAGATTCAACTCCTTCCTTGAAAGCTCAGTTTCAAATTTCAATTCTACTACTTTCTACATGTGTGATCTCAAGCAAATCATTTCACACCACTGAGTCTTAGTTTCCTTCTCTATAAAATAAAAAATAATATTAGCACCTACGTCATAAATTTATTGTGCAGATTAAATAAGATAATATATAGAAAGTACATAGCATAGGGCAAGACACATAGGAAGCATTCTATAAAAAACAGCCCAAAACTTGTGACAAGGATTAAATGTGCCTTTGTAAAGCACATAACACAATTCTTGGCACATGATAAGTATTCAGTAAAATGGCATTTGTTATTATTAAAAGGCTAGATTTGCCAAAGACATTTAATGACTTCCCAAATTTTTTTAGAAACAGCACTGTGAAAAGTATGTTCTCTCACCACTATTCAGAGACTAACTGAACATGCTCTACAGAGTTGTTGGACTATTAAAAATATTTATTGGAGATCTCTGATTTATAAGTAGAAGCCATAGTTTCTCTCTATCTCTGGTATACAGGACACCGACATCCTCTATCTGTTAGTGTCAAGGAGGAATATAAATGATCTTCACTCAAATCATAATGTTGCTATAGTTTCATTAACCACTCATGTTTCATGCATTAACCTACATGTTTCAGAGGAACAAAGCATCTATTGGAAATTAAACTCAAGCCAGTCTACATGAGTTGAGTGGCTGCACTTGACAGGATAAAAAGACTTGCACAAATCAAACAGAAAAGGAGAGCTTAGTCCTCAGTGTCACTTGTTGAATTCAAGCAACAAAGTATATTTCTGATCAGAAAATGAGCTTTCTATTATGACCCATCTGTTATAATCTGCATATCTATGTATCATCTTACATAGTTTTCAAAACACTTTTACACACATTGATACTTCAACAATTCTACAAGGTATTATTATCTCCATTTTACACATTAAAAAACTAATAGTTAAGATGTAAAATGGCTTGTCCTCAATTACACAACTAGTGAGCAACCTAAATTTGTTTTTACAAAGTAGGCAGCTGCTACAGCTTGGATTTAAGATCTTTACAGTGAAATTCTGAATTTGTACCATTATACTTATGTTTTCCCATAATTGACAAGGTTTCTTTTTGTAGGTACCCAATCCAAGCTGAGATTAGTATATTTTGAGCCTACCCCCACCACAAATTAGTGAGACTTATAGCATCTGAGTTCTTCAGCTTGTTCATGTTTTTCCCACTCCTAACTAGAACCAGAGCCATTCTTGAGCAAAAATGTTCCAGAAGGCAATATTTGTTCCATACCTACCAACTAGATTGTCTCTCGTGATAGTACATTTGACCCTTGAACAATGTGGGGGTTAGGAGCCATGACCCTCATACAATCAAAATCCACATATAATTTTTGACTCTATAGTAGGTCCCTTTGCCTCTGCATTTTCAATCAATGGCAGATTGAAAACAGTATTTTCCCATTCCCAACTTCAGATAGAAAATACTGTTTTGGACATGTGGATGCAAAACCCATGGATACAAAGGCCTACTGTATTTACTTATTGAAAAAAAACTGCCTATAATTGGACCCATGCAGTTCAAACAGGTTTTGCTCAAGAGTCAACTATATTTGCTTCCTGCTTGACTTGACTTAGAACCCAGAGTTCACACCTTCTATCTGAGAAACACTGTGCAAATTTCTTTGCCTTTTTCTGAGCCTCAGTTTTCTCAACTGTAAAATTGAGATAATAGTGTAATCCACTTCATAGGGACTGTAGAAAATGAAGTAATGTCTGTAAAACAACAGGCACATACTAATCATCCAATAAATGGTGATAATATGACAGGGGGTAGTAATGATTGCAGCAGTAGTATAAATTATAATCACATTTTCCAGATCATTCCTTTGCTACCATCAAAACATTTATCCCATATTTCTCAAGGCCCCATCTGTTTGCCTAATCTGTTGAATCACTTCCTACACTGCTGATGATAATTTAATGTGTTACCCCCCACCAGATAATATATATGCATTTTAACAAAATCTTGAAACACATGTCTCAAAGAATAACAAAAACAAAAGTGCTGTACCTCAAAGAAAGAGATTTGAGGGATAGTTTTATTTTGGCTCTACTTACATTCTGTATACAAACCCTTATTTTATCTGGTGTAAATCCAGGCCCGACTGGTTGTGTTTGGCTCAAATATAAAAGAAAAAGAGGGAAGAATTGGTTTCACCATGTAGTCTAAAAATTGACTTCCAAGCCAAGCTATTTGAAAAGTAATTTTGAAAAAAAAACAGCCTTTATCATTTCAACCTCCCTAAATCTTTCCTTCCCTGCATCCTAGCCTTCTATCCCTCGACACAAATACATACTTAAAGCAAATATCTCTGGACACCAGGTAGGCTCTATAAAAGGTCATAATGTTCTATTATGGAGCCAAGGGTAAATTTTGAATTCTACTGTAGTCAAATGCATTTAATAAGAAATAATGCATAAGAAGGGGAACACAGGTGTTGTCAGAAATGTACAAAAATACCTCTGTGCTTCTCAGAATTGATAAACATAAAAGGCGGAACACAGAACAAAATCAGAATCTTCTTTTCCTGAGAATATTTCATTTTCCATGGTTATTTCTGAACAACTTGATGACCCATAGGAGTAATGAAATCTTTCATATGTAAGTTGATCTTTCCAGGGGAGCAGAAAATCTTGGCTAAGATATCTGGCTGCTGAGGATTTTTACATTCCAATAAGACACTCTTAAAGCTTTTTTGTATAAGACAAAAAGCTGTGTCACATGTTCATCCAAGTGAAATTAGTAATGAAGAATGTCACCATAATCCTCAATTTATAATCTCTTCCAGGAGGTTTGTCAGCTTGGTAACTTCCCCCCAAACCCAAATCTGAATTCTTTTGACTGTGGGACAGTTCAAGGCTTTCAAACAAGAAATGGTTTTATCCAAAAAAATAGAATTTTCCTGGGATCCTGGCTAAGGTCTGCTTTAGAAATAAAGGTACTATGCCATGCAACGGGACAGTTAATACAGACAAGTTTAAGTACAAACCAAAGCCAGAATCACTAGGAAGTGACTGTCTATGTTTATAATTCCTTATCAGCTTGCCATATATTATCAAAACTCATTCCTCTGGAGTAAAACACAGAGGTGCTAGTTAAAAGATATTACCCCCAAAGAAGAGTATGTATATATTGGTTTATCAGGAAGGGGAACTAATCTTGATAGATTAGGGGAACTATCTTGGTATTACCCATGGAATGTAAGTCAAGCAGTTATTGAAAGGACTTGTGGTACGACATAAAATCACATCATCAACTAAACAATTTTGCCAAGAGCCAACCCTCTTAACATCCCCCACCTCTAAGTATTACATAATTCCTTCTTACTTTACACTAGCCTCTAAAAGATCCTGAATGATCACCATAGTAAGGTTATAATCAACCTTATCTGATAACTGTAAAAACAGAGAATACATTTCCTCACTTTTCATGTTGCTTTCCATGACTGTAACTTCTCAATTCTCCCCAGGAAGATTTGACTCACCTAAGTGCTCAGAAAAAGTCTGTCCCATTTGTCTCAGCCCCTTAATCTACTCTTGCTCTTGGGCATGATGCTGTCTACAGAGAGCATGTATCTTATTCTGTTCCTCCACACAGAAAGGTTTACAGGAACATAAATATCCATGGAGAGGGGAAGGACAATGTGATGGTCTAGTGCTGCCTCTGGGTGGATAAGTCTGGAGTGCATTATTAGGAAGTTCATTTATTTTCAGATATAAGCTAGATTTTCTAATATTAGCTTAATTGGGAATAAAGGGGCTATTTTCATTTCCCATCTGCCTTTCTCTTTTTTCTTAAATATTTGTCAATTAAGAATTCATTGGACTTTCTCCGATCCAAACACCTGATGCATTGGCCCAAGAACATGGAGAAATAGACAAGAACTAGAATTAGAATAAAATAACACTGGGAGGATCTCTGGGTGGAGCCAGGGCCATGGTTACAGGCTTTGGACTTTAGTATATAGACAAGGCATTTTGAATTTGGCAGTCTGTGGAGTCTTACATTGGACCAAGAGCTTGGTTTTATAATTATGCAATTGGTTTTTAAATATAGAAGGTCAAAATTAACCTCATGGTGGGAAATTTTTTCAGTTTGAATTTAATTTCACAAATCATGGACTCCAGATATTTGGGTAGACTGGCATCCCCGGCAAGTCTAAAACCAATATTTCTTTTACCTATTATTTTTCCTTCATATAATATTGAGCTTTTTCCACAATTTTAGCAACACTGTGTACTGGATACAAACAATATAATTTTGCCTAGGGTAACCTCTGCAGAAACTGTGGATTAGCCTGTGTATTAGTTGTCTGTCACTGTATAACAAACTATCCCAAAATTTAGTGGATTAAAATGAAAACATTTATTATCTTACAGTTTCTGTAGGTCAGGAATCAGATGCAGCTTAGCTGGATCTTCCATGTCAGGGTTCTTCACAGGCAGCAGCCAAGGTATCATACAGGGCTGCAGTCACCTCAATGCTCCACTGGGTTTCAGATACACTTCCAATCTTGTTCACATGGCTGTTAGCAGAATGAACTTCACAACATGGCAGCTGACTTCATCAACTCAAGTGAGCGAAGAGCCAGAGAGGGAGAGAGTGTTACAAAGATTACAGCCACAGTCTTTTGTAACCTAATTATTGTAGTTACACCCCAGTACTCTGACATATTCAATTTGTTTGAAGCAAGACCACTAGGTCCAGCTCATACACAAGGAGTGAATTCTAAGAAGGATTTCACAAGGAGTGAATTCTAAGAAGGAAGAATCAATGTCAGCCATGAAGTGACTATCATAGCCTATTTGTTTGTTTGTTAATTGGGAATTATGGGGCATGGTGTGATTATTTTGTGGGTTCCATTAATTCTTTGAACTCTGTGAAATATCAGAGACTTGGCATTGAACCAATACAAACTCTAGGGCCCTGAAGGTACCACACACATTCTAGTAAGAGAAAGCACAGGCTAAAGCTGCTGAAGATCCCCAACTCTGTATGTGTCTTGAGAACTTTTCTGGTTAACATTAAGCAGAATAAGAAGTTAGGGAAGATATTTTTTGGTCTTTAATTTCTTTGAACTCAAGGGTGGCAAAAAAAAAACTTTGTTTTAAACTTTAAGTTCTTTGTATTTTAAGAAATTTGGACTTTTACTTCTCTGGACATTAACTGAAAAATGCAAGGGAATTTAATATTTTGACTTTAATAATGCCCTGGAAATGTGATAAGGGCCGATTATATTCAAATGAGTAGCATCTTATTTTTGCACTTTATTACTGTAGTATCTTAATGTTGTCCTTCCATATCATTTGCATATCCTCTGATAAGCAACTTAAAACAATGCAGCTCAACATCATTTCAGAAGGGGAATAGAATAGAGAATTAATTTTTATTCTCATGCATATGATCTTGATATTAATTTAATTAATATAGTCTTTGGATATGCAGAAGAGTTGGGAAGATGGAAGACTAGGTAAAAGCAGGGTTCTTCACAAGTGACACCCCACGAAGGAATTTGGATGCTCAGACAACTTTGTTAGAGGAAGGAGAATTTATTAGCAGGTGGAGCATGTGGGGCTTAACAGTACCAAAGCACAAGCTCCCCTTGGTTAGATTTCTTACAGTTTATATATCTCTGCAGTGTCCATGCAAGAGGCACATGATTCCTTTGTCTGAGGTTCTACATGCACCTCCTGACTCAAGATGGGGAGG
>NW_024342472.1:74559-103706 GCF_902729225.1 Pteropus medius
AAGTGACACCCAATGGAGGGATCTGGATGCTCAAACAACTTTGTTAGAGAAAGGAGAATTTATTAGCCAGCGGAGCATGTGGGGCTTAACAGCACCAAAGCACAAGTTCCCCTTGGTTAGATTTCTTATAGTTTATATACCTTTGCAATGTCCATGCAAGGGGTGCGTGATTCCTCTGTCTGAGGTTCTTTGTGGAATTGACTCAGTCATGACCAAATGAGGTCGTGACTCAGAATGGGAGGGGGAGTTTCAGGTGGGGGCTGCAAGGGGGAAGGAATTCCCAGACCACTGGTCCTATCTATTTACAGATCGTTTATCTTGTAGGTGTTGCAAGAGTTTCCAGAAGGCCATTTAGAGATCTATAGGGTGTGGTTAATCTATATCCAGCTGAGTCAGTCATTTCTGTAAGCTTTCTTTTGCATTTTTCAGATGCCTCCTCTCCTCTCTTATTCCCCTCTTTGAGACTCTAGACATTCTATTTTTATGCTAGAGTCTCACATTCTCTATCTAAACCATCTGGGGGATCTCCTGATAGTGGCGGGTAAAGTATATGTGGGCTGCAGCTTGCTGTTGTACTGTGGTTTCTACCATGCTTTTTAAGCTTTCTATTAGCAGGGGCAGCAGGTATGGTCCTATCAAGCATATTCTTAGAAGTAGTAAAACTGCTCCTATTAAGGTTTTAAACCCACCAAAATTGAAAAACATCCCCCGAAAAAGGTGATTGGGGTTCTATTTGTGCCATACTTGCAGGGGCACATGTGCCAGTTTTGTCATCTTCTTGACAAGGTCCTCAACTGCCTGGCCCTGGTCATCTATCTGTAGGCAACAGTTGGTGAGATTGAATTATCCACACACGTCTCCTTCTGCTGATAATAGATTGTCTAGTGTCAACCTGTAGTAGATGGCATTTTTCATCTGGATCTGTTGACATGCAAGGAGGGTCAGGGCTCTCCCAGTTTGTTGGTAATGATTTCTAAGAATGCCTGCAGTCAGATAATCTGATTTAACGTGTAAATGGGCATATGGTATCCCCAAGATTTATCTTCTGTCCAAGTGGCAGGCCCATAGTATTGGATTATCTGCTCTGGGGGCCACTCATCTTCCTTCTAGTTCCCTATTTGGAGTTTTCTTTTTACCCATTGTAAGGGTTGTGAGGCCAGGTAACTAAGCAGTTCCCCTGTTTACAGAGGTAAGTGGAAAAAGGATGGCCTTATCATGCCAATTATACAGTTTCCTTCTCAATTACTGGGGAGGCAGATGTAGGCCTTGTTTCTACAAATCTAGTAAAGCTTATGTGGGGCTATCCAGTCTTGGACCCTGCCAGGGTCCTGCCAGGCTTTAGTTAGCTCTGGGAATCTGGCTAATGGATTTTTCTTTGTCCAGTTTCCCTATTACACACTTTGTTTGGAGGTGGTATTATAATACCATTGGCCGAGGCAAATTAAGTTTTCAACTGACTCTGTGAGATTTTCTCCACCTCTAGCCAGGCAGTATTGCCCTATAATAGTATGTTTTAAAATCCATTGACTATCATCAGAAGTGTGTGGGGCCATTATATTTGGCATTGTCTCGGTAGGAACTAGTTCTGTAGCTTCCCACGGCTACCTACCCCCATCAGAGTCCTCCAACATACGTAACAGAAAATGATATTCTGGGAATGAGCTATTCCTTCAGGCAATCTCCCTTTGTTCTGCAGGTGTCATCCTGACCTGGCTGTAGGGATGATCAGCACATTGCAGTCTTTGAATGGGGCTTGATTAACATTTTAATTTTCTTGCCTCTTGCTACATTATTCCCCCTCAGAGATTTTATTCTCTTAATCTTAAGGGGATGTTGAGGGAGGAAGATCTGTCTTCTGTAACTTCTTCAAGGCTGAGATAGGGCTATAGTCCCTGCCTACTGGGAATAAAAATCTCTGAAAACCTATTATAAGGGCCCTGGAGGCAGACAACGTGAGGTCGTTCTAGCATGTAGAAGCGATAGGAAGCTTTGCAACCTAGAAGATATAAACTTAGCAAAAAGATAGAAAAGACAAGTCAAAATGAATAGTAGAGGTAATTGACAATGAAGTTACCTTTTCGTGGCAGTTTGTTAATTCAAGGTAAAGATATTTAGTGAAAGGAAATTGAATCATTTTGAAGAGAGTAGTGGTATAGACACCAGGCTAAAAGAATAATTATTCGCAAAAGTTCCTTGATTCCCTGGAACATGTGGACTTATTTAGTTTCTGGAACAAGAGCTTAAGATCTTCCACAGGTTTACAGGAATAGATTACACTTTCCAGTTTATTTTCTGGAGGAACTTGTGAGGACTCATAAGAAACTGGTTTAATTCTAGATAAATATGCCCAGCTGTTGATTCCTTGTAATTTGACAGCAGTTGGGGAGCTTAACAAAGCTTGATAGGGCCCTTTTCTGTTTGCATTGGTGCCTAACTTTCGACAGATTGCCGGGAGGTAGTTGCTCTGTTAGAAGGAAACCCTGACATAGAGCCGGGTTGTCTATGAATGGTTTAGCTTTAGGTTCCTCACAAACGTGTTTTGTGTGGTGGACAAGGGGGCTGCCCCCCTTTTTAGTTGTGTCCTAGTATTCCAGACGAGGCACTTCCCACACTGGACCCTGGTCCTGATGTGTGCAGAGAACTTCATTGTTAGTCCTGGTCTTACAGTGGGAAGAGTAAATTACATTAAGTTGACTATTTATTCCTATCACTATGCAGTTAGCATTGGATAGAGGCCCATGGGATGGGTCAGGACAGAGTAGGTAGCTCAAGTATCTAATAAAAGTTCAGTTTTTCCTTCCTTCCATGTCGAGGGTGATCTGAGGCTCTACTGTTGTGATCATAGTGGATTTCTCTAGGACTGGAGCTTGCAAGAGCTTGGGCTTCCATTGTTGGAGGAGAGAGCAGCCCCTTCATGAGCGGCTTGCTATGTGGGGCGAGGTCTTATGAGGTCCACCCCTCCCCGGCTTCCCAGGGCTGGATGGACACTTGCCTTTCCAGTGCCCTTCCTTCTGTGGTATGCACATTGATTGTGTTTCAGTCCTGATGATGCTACTCATGGCTAAAATCAAGGCCCTCCAGGCATGCAAGGTTGTTATTACCTAGGGTCATCTCAAGATGGTCCCTGTATTATGGCAGCTAAAGTTTGCACCCTTTTTGCACTCTTCTTCTTTCTCTACCTAGTCCCAGCTATTGGACTCCTTGAAGACCTGGCAACCCCGCAAGCCTGCGGGGTTGGGGCTTAGGCTCCAACTTTTGGAGCTTCCTTTGAATATTGGGCACAGACTGAGTTATGAAATGTATAGCCAGGAGTGTTTGGCCCTCAGACTTTGGGCTAATGTTAATATATTCTCTAAAATCCTCAGAAAACTGGTTAAGGCAACATAAAACAGAAATTATTTTGATTAAGTACAGAATCCTTGTTTTCTACTCAGAAAACATTTCCATAAGATCAGTAGCAGACTAATAGTCTAAGAAACATTTAAATATGACTCTAATTTTACATTACCTTACTTTCGACATTTAATTTCCAATCTTGTTTAGCTTAACCACATAAATTTTCTCTCAGGATTTCTCTTCACAAACCTTCTACCACTTTCCTCATTGCTAAAGTTTGCCTCTTCTCACTCATTCAGAAATAACCAAATTTAAGACAAATATCTTTCCTTTAATTCCCTTCAAAATAAATCTCCATGCTTTATACATTCTGTTACTAAAACATACATTTTACTTTTCATCATAATTAGAATTTTTAACTGAACCACTATATTACATATAACACTGACAAATACAGATCAGAGGTCATGAACATATTCATATTTCCCTATCAGTATTTGTAACTTCCCTGGAGGTGCTCATCTAGTTTCCTCAGGGAGTGATCAAATAGATGGGGTCCCCAGAGAACTTGGACCCCCTCAGAGTGTCAAGGGAAAGGGGGAGAAGAAAACTGATTATTTTGAGATCTCTGGGAGGAGCTCCTATCATTGGGACATCTAATAAGTCTGGGTCTTGGTAAAGGAGCATAGAAGCTTGTGCGTAGTGGACTTCTTCCTATTTTCTAGTTTCTTGCAAAAAAAAAGATCTAATTGGAGGATAGTATTGTAGTTTAGTGAACCATTTACATGCTGAACTTCTTGATCCTCCTCCCACTGTTAGTTTGGAAGAAGGAGGATCCCCTACAGGTCCTCGCTGCGAGGAATTATCGCTGCTATATTTCACTGACAGCAGGGCTGTGGGACTGAAGTTTCTGCCTTCCCTGCGGGGTACATGCTGGAAAGTGCTCATGCTGCTGATGAGGAAGGAGGAAAAAATATTCTTTCCTAACTGGGATTTGAACCTGGGCACCCTGGGAAAAAAGCACTGAATCTTAACCCCTAAGATACCAGAAAATATAATCCTAGCTGTGTCTGAATCTGAAAGCATGTTACTTACCCCAAAAGGATTGCACATGGGCCCTGTGGCATGGTGCTGGTGCCACCTGGAAGGTAGAAGAGGGACGGGGTACTGCAGCACGGTTCTGGGAGTCCTAGTCGAGGGGTGTTAGTGAGTGCCTGTTTGATTTTTGTTTTTTTTCTTTCAAAGGCCTTCTATTGTATAGATTCCCAGAGTAGGGGCTCCCGTTCTCCCCACTTTGTGGCTTCATAGAGGGGTTTGACCACGTGTGTCAAAGGTAATTTGAGCCTGTAGTATTCTTGGGGTCCACTTGACCCCTAAATCTCCTGAGAAGCCTGTCTTAAAATTTTTCAACATATAATTTAAGACAGTTGGCTTAGAGAAACCTCCCCCCATATTTGCCTTAGGGAGCTTCCTAATGGAGGGGGAAAATATATCTTAAAATTTCAAGAAATTTATGTCAAAAGAACTGTTTGGAGATAGACAATTCTTTAGCCAAATTAGTGGTTAATTGCCCCACTCCTTCTGTATCCCACTCTGTCTTGGTGACACAGAGACAAACAAGGGTGGGTGCCTCCTCCAGAGAGGAGACCACTCAGGTGCTCATCTGGCCACATCCTGAAGTAGCTTAGGTGACGCTTAGCTGTCAGCTTTGTCACTTATGATTGGACACTAGTCCAATGCCACCCTGGACCATATACCGTACAGCACGGAACTGCAGATGAGCCCACTCAGACTCCGTAGCCTTTTGAGGACCTTAAGGGTGCCCAGCCATGGAGCCACAAATTCGTACCTGACTGAGTCAAGCTGGTCAGGCCACTCCTTCACTCACTCACTCACTCATACACCAGGTTAAAACATTGCCTCCCCGCTTTTTGGAAGGCCCTGACCTTTGTCTTCCTCTGCTGGGAAGACCCTGACCTGTGTCTTCTAATTGAAGACTGGGAGCTCCCTCTACCAGCCATCTATTACCAAAAGAGGGCCAGTTTATCTCACAAAGGGTGTAGAGTTTCTGTAGTGTGAATTTAACTCCATAATCTCCTGAATAACCCTTTTTGAAATTCTTGACATCGTGGCCAGGGGAGTAGGCTTCCCCTGTGTACCCTCCATGCCTCCCATTTCAGACAACAATCACGCCACGCAGAGAGTTGGAGGATTAGGTTTGGAAAACCTTGGAGAGGACGTCACTCACTTCATTCGTCACTGGCTGCTCCCTTTGCGGACATGTCAGACCCTCTTGGCTTAAGGCAGGCTGATATAAGCTATCACCACGCAATCTGCCTCTTAGCCTTACAAGGCGTCCTATGGAACCGTGGTTCTGGACTCAACACTCGCTTTGTAGCAAAGCCACTTCTCAACCACTCAGCACTCTCTTTCATGCAACCTCCCACCATTCTTTAACCTGTCCTGTGGAGAGTAAGCAGTCGCTCCTCTTAACCTGTGGAGGGCACTCTGTTTCTCTCCAGAGGGTGATCAGGCCTTCCTTTTGCCCAGTATTAACCAAACACATTCTGCCCTCTGTCCTATGTACCTGTGAGTTCACGGTTTCCTCTAACAAATGTAGAGTACTTGGGTGACCTCAGGAGGTGATCAGCCTCCCCTTCTACGCTATGGAGCAGGACCTCAGCTAGCTACCCTATGTCCAGGTTTGTCTTACCGTGGCCCTGAAACATCCTAGTTTTCTTGTTCCTGCATTGTCTGATACTTGCAGGGACTGGCAGATGGGGATTCCCTTTCCATCCTGTGAGGCGTCCACACAGGGTAATCCTCAGCATGCACTCAGCAGGCATGTCTACAGGGCGGGTCTGGGTTTCCCCAGTGGGTTACACAAATTCCGCCAAATGCAGGCACCATTCATCCACACTTCCCAGCCAATGCACCAGAAATCTGTTGCAGGAAGTGACACCCGACAGAGGAATTTGGATGCTCAGAAAGTTTTATTAGAGGAAGGAGAATTTATTAGCCAGTGGAGCACATGAGGCTTAATAGCACCAAAGCACGAGCTTCCCTTGGTTAGATTTCTTGCAGTTTATATACCT
Organism: Pteropus medius; assembly: GCF_902729225.1. Taxonomy (NCBI): domain Eukaryota; kingdom Metazoa; phylum Chordata; class Mammalia; order Chiroptera; family Pteropodidae; genus Pteropus; species Pteropus medius. Next base: position 80,991 of record NW_024342472.1, read on the forward strand.
CTGCAGTGTCCATGCAAGGGGCATGTGATTCCTTTGTCTGAGGTTCTACCCACGCACCTCCTGACTCAAGATGGGAGGGGGAGTTTCAGGTGGGGGCTGCAAAGGGGAAGGAATTCCCAGACCACTGCTCCTATCTATTTACAGATCGTTTATCTTGTAGGTGTTGTGAGAGTTCCCAGAAAGCCATTTGGAGATCTATAAGGTATAGTTAATCTATAACCAGCTGAGTGGGCCATTTCTGTAAGCCCTTTCCTTTGCATTTTTCAGATGCCTCCTCTCCTCTCTTACACACAGGTTCGCATTGAAATCACCACCAAATTATAAAATAACCGACATGGAGAATCACCTGAAGTCCAGCTGATCATAACACCTATGCCTGATAATATAAAGGAGCCACATTGAATCGAGCTGGACCCACACCCATGGGTGGTGGAGGATCACTGGGAGGGAGAATGAGGTTGTAGACCCTCTCTTGAAGGAGAGGGGGGTCATGATCTCATCTGGGAGCTCCCCAGCCCAAGGTACCAGCCCATGGAAGAGGAGATTCCAATTACTCTGACTATAAAACCAGAGGAGATTCCAGCCGTCTGGGTGAGATGAAAGGAGACTGGACTCCTAGACATCCCTTTGAAGGACACGCGCACAGGCTTTCTGACTTGCAGACACTCACCCGGGACATCGGTGGTGGGTCAGAGGCTTGTGTAGGATTCATTCTGAGAAAGTCTGCATTAGCTGGCATCAGAACGAGAGTTGGAAAGGCAGTCACCATTGTGCCTTAGTCTGGCTGCCTTACATGGTAATCTACGGACCACGCTAGCTTGACTGTGCAGAACCCTCCCACAGAGCCATTAGGAAGCATTGGTCAGAGGGGATCAGCCCACCTTATCCAACCTGCAGATTTCCCACAGCATTTGTTGCTGGATGGCTGCTAAGCCATGCTCCAATTCAGAGTTAAGCATTCTCAATGAGTGGCCAGCACTGTGAGCCACATTTCCATTCCCAGCCAGCGACTAGCTCTGTGAGCCCTATTTCAGAGATAGAGTCAGGCAGATCACTGATGCCAACACAAACTTAGGTGGATATCGGGGGCCGGTGGGCCAGTCCCAGACAGCAGCTGATCTTGCTGTGATCTGAGACTTCTGCAGGAACTCACAACAGTTACCAAATTGGAAGCAAAACTGAGGCTGTATTGATCTGACTGTCATTGTCTCTCTGAGACCACGCCCCAACCTACCCACGAATTGCCCCAAGGGGTCCATTGACAGTGAACTGCCATAGCCCTGCCCCTCCCTACCCCTGATCTCCTAATCCACACAGGCAACAAACTTTGGCTGGCACAGGGTGGGCCCTGCATGGAAATCAACAGCAGGCAGAACTTTGCTGCCTGCAAGAGTTGCAATATTGTGTCTGGGGAGCACAAGGGCCCGTGGGACTGCCCTAGACCACAGCTGTTCTCACTGATCTGTGTCTACAGCAGGAACGCCCAGACACAAAACTTGCAGCAAAACTGAGACTGTATTGGCCGAATGGACCTTGTCTCCCTGAGATCCTACTCCATCCAAGCCACAAAGTGACTGCAGCACATTGAAGAGCAGCCTCTTGTGCCCTGCGTGGCTCTGGGGTTGTACAGTTAGTGCAGACAATAGACCTTGGCTAGGGCAGTGAGTACATTTCAAGGAAAACAGTTGTTGACAGACCACTGCTGCCTGTACAAGCTGCAATATCTCTTGAGGGGATTGCAAGGGTCTGTACTGGCCTGATGGCCTTTGAAAGCCTGAGCTCTTTCTCCTTCCAATACACAAAATGCCTGCTGTATATTGATAGGCAGCTTCCCCTGCCTTGGGATAGTGCATTTGGACCCAGAGTGGGCAGCTGTTGACCTTACTATGATGGAAACTTATATAGTGATCCACAGAGATGGCGTTAGCACACAAATAGACACTGCAGTGGCAGGGAAAATTTACTCAATAGACCCAGGAGTCTCCCAGGGTCTCTGAGTCACCCAACACGTATATTACCCAGAGGCTCATACAGTTTCAGAGACTTACAGGAAAATGATAGGCAGTGTCAGGCCTTGAGGAACACTGGTCCCTCTGCTAAACTGCCACAGGTAAAGCACAGGGGATAACCGACCACTGCATACAGCATTGACTCTTCCACTTACTTATATATCCACCCTAGACAACAACCATCAGTGGATTGCTTTGTACTTCATACCAGGTAGCCCTGAGCAATCAAAAGCAGCAACTGACCTTGGCCTATGGGGGAGCCCCTCCCAAGGGGCCACAAAACTAACACATCTGGAGACTGGCACCAGACCACAATGGAGCAACTACTGACTAGTTCCACTGGTGATACACACAAAGGCTTGTTGCAACATGTACATAAGCCTGGTAGAGCAAATCCCACTCAGTAGGGTCAGCCCCATACAACAACAGCTACCCTGTGGGTGCAGCCAATCCCCACAATTAGTCAGCCTGAGCATTAATCCTATCCACTGATCTACTAACAAAAATAAAGGCTTGGTGACAGCAGATCACACACAACCCACACAAAGATTATGTCCAGAGCTCCCGGCACAAAGGATCAGGGAGAGTGCGGCACTGGGCCACACAGGACACCTTCCACATTAGGCCATCTAGTCAAGGCTGAGAGATGAAACAAATATTTCTGATACATAGAAACGAACACAGAAACACTAATAAAATGAGAAAACAAAGAAACATGCTACAAATTAAACAACAGGAGAAAACTCCAGAAAATAAGCTAAATAAAATAGAGATAAGCAACCTATCAGAGACAGAGTTCAAAATAATGTTTATAAGGATGCTCAATGAATTTATGGGGAGAATGGATGAGTACAATGAAAACTTCAATAGCATAAAAATGGACATAGAAACCATAACAAAGAAATAGACAGAAATATGGAATACAATAACTGAAATGAAGAATACACTAGAAGGACACAACAGTAGATTGGACGAAGCAGAAGATCAAATCAGTGATTTAGAAGACAAAGTAACAGAATACACCCAATCAGAACAACAAAAAGAAAAAAGAATTTTTTAAAATGAGGATAGTTTAAAAGACCTCTGAGACAACATGAAGCATAAAAATATCTGAATCATAGGAGTACCTGAAGAGGAAGAGAGAGAGCAAGAGATTGAGAATCTATTAGAAGAAGTAATGATAGAAAACTTCCCTAACCTGGCAAAGGAGTGAAACATACAAGTTCAGGAAGCACAGAGTCCCAAATAAGAGGAATTTAAACAGACCTACACCAAGAAACATCATAATTAAAATGTCAAAGGTCAAAGACAAAGAGAGAATCTTAAAAGCAGCAAGAGAAAGGCAGCTAGTTACTTACAAGGGTACTCCCATAAGAATGTCTATTGATTTTTCATTTGAAACTTTTCAGGCCAGAAGGGAATGGGAAAAAATATTCAAAGTTATGAAAAACAAAAATCTACAACCACAAATACTCTACCCAGCAAGGCTTTTGATTAAAATGGAAAGTGAGAGAAAGAGCTTTCCAGACAGGAAAAAGCTTAAGGAATTCATCACAAACAAGCCAGCATTATAAGAAATGTTAAAGGGTCTTCTGTAAAAAGAGAAGGGATAAAAACGAAAGTAGAAATAACAGATATGAATAATACAATGGCAATAACAATGTACCTATCAGTAATCACTTTAAATGTAAATGGATTAAATGCTTCAATCAAAAGACATAGGGTAACGGAATGGATAAGAAAATGAGACCAATGCTTATGCTGTCTAGAAGAGATCCACTTCAGATCAAACGACACTCACAGACTGAAAGTAAAGAGATGGAAAAAGATATTTCATGCAGACAGAAATGAAAAAAGGCTAGGGTAGCACTACTTATACCAGAAAAAAATAGACTTTAAAACAAAGGCTATACTAAGAGACAAAAAAGGGCATTACATAATGATAAAGGGATCGATAAATCAAGTGAATATAATCCTAGTAAACATATATGCACCCAACAGAGGAGCACCTATATATATAAAGCAATTATTGACTAACATAATAGAGATCAATAGTAATGCACTCATAGTAGGAAACTTAAAACCCCATTGACACTAATGAACAGATCTTTCAGGCAAAGAATCAACAAGGAAACAGTGGGCCTAAAAGACACACTAGAACAGAGATTTAATAGATATTTTCAGAGCATTTGACACCAAAGCAGCAAAATATACATTCTTCTCAAGTTCACATGGAACATTTTCAAGGATATACCACATGTTAGGACACAAATCAAGTCTCAATAAATTTAAACAGACTAAAATTATATCAACCATCTTCTCTGATCACAATGGTATGAAACTAGATAAAAACTACAAGAGAAAAACTGGAAAGTACACAAACCCATGGAGGCTAAATATCATGTTTCTAAATAATGAATGGGTTATTAATGAGATCAAGGAAGAAATCAAAAGATACCTAGTGACAAATGAAAATGAAAACACAACGACTCAAAATCTATGGGAGAGAGTGAAAGCAGTTCTAAGAGAGAAATTAATAGCAATACAGGCCTACCTCAAGAAACAAGAAAAAAAACTCAAATAAACAATCTAACCACACAATTAAAAGAACTAGAAAAAGAACAAAGAAAGCCTAAAGTGAGAAGAAGGAAGGAAATAATAAAGATCAGAGTGGAAATAAATGAAACAGAGTCTAGAAAAACAATACAAAAGATTAATGAAACCAAGATCTAGTTCTTTGAAAGGATAAACAAAGTTAACAGATCCATAGCCAGAATCATTAAGGAAAAAAGAGAGGACTCAAATAAATAAAATCAGAAATGAAAGAGGAGAAATGACCACGGACTCCACAGAAATACAAAGGATCATAAGAAAATACTATGAGAAATTATATGCCAACAAATTGGACAATCTGGAAGAAATGGACATGTTCCTAAAAACATACAATCTCCCAAGACTGAATCAAGAAGAAACAAAATCTGAATCAAATGATTACCACCAATGAAATCAAATCGGTAATCAAAAATCTCCCCCCCCCAAAAAAAGCTCCTGAACCAGATGGATTCAAAGGCAAATTTTACCAAACATTCAAAGAAGAATTATCACCTATTCTTCTCAAACTATTCTAAAAAATTCTAGAAGAGGGAAGGCTTCCTAACTCATTATATGAGGCCACCATTACCTTGATTCCAAAACCAGGCAAAGACATTACAAAAAAGAAAACTACAGGCCAATATCTTTTATGAACATTGATGCAAAAATCTTCAACAAAATATTAGCAAACCGAATTCAGCAATCCATTAAAAATATCATACATCATGATCAAGTTGGATGTTTTCCTGGGATGCAAGATTGGTTCAATATCTGTAAATCAATTAATGTGACACACCACATTGACGAATCCAAAGATAAAAACCATACGATCATATCAATAGATGCATAAAAAGCATTTGATAAAATCCAGCATCCATTTATGATAAAAACTCTCAGCAAAGTGGAAAGAGAGAGAACATATTTCAACATAATAAAGGTCATATATGACAAACCTATAGCTAACATCATATTCAATGGGGAAAAGCTAAAAGCATTTTCCTTAAGATCAGGAAAAAGGCAAGGATGCCCACTTTCACCACTCCTCTTTAACATTGTATTGGAAGCCTTAGCCACAGCAATGAGATAAGAAAGAGAAAAAAAAAAGGCACCCGAATTGGAAAGGAAGAAGTAATCTGTTGTTATTTGCTGAGGATATGATAATATATAGAGAGAACTCTAAAGATTCCACCAAAAAACTGTTAGAACTGATCAATGAATTCAGTGCAGTAGCAGGTTACAAAATGAATATTCAGAAGTCAGTGGCATTTTTATACACCAATGATGAACTTTCAGAAAGAGAATTTAAGAAAACAATCCCATTTACAATTGCATTGAAAACTACAAAATACCTGGGAATCAAATTAACCAAGAAGGCAGAAGACCTTGTTTTCTGAAAATTATGTCATTGAGAAAAGAAATTGAAGAAAATACAAATAAATGGAAGCATATACCCTGTTCATGGGTAGGAAGAATCAACATCGTTAAAATGGCCATACGATCCAAAGTAATCTATAGATTCAAAGCAATCCTTATCAAAATACCAATGGTATTTTTCAGAGAGCTAGAACAAATAATCCTAAAATTTGTATGGAGCCATAAAAAGCCCCAAATAGCCACGGCAATCTTGAGAAGGAAGAACAAAGTTGGAAGTATCACACTACCTGATATCAAACTATACTATAAGGCTACAGTTCTCAAAACAGCATGGTACTGGCATAAAAATAGATACATTGATCAATGGAATAGAATTGAGAGCCCAGAAATAATTCCACACCTATATGCTCATTTCATATATGACAAAGGAAGTAAGAATATACAATGGAGTAAAGACAGTATCTTCAATAAGTGGTGTTGGGAAAATTGGACAGATGCATGTAAAGAAAAAGAAGCTGGACCACCTTCTTACACCATATACAGAATAGACTCAAAGTGAATTGAAGACCTAAATGTAAGACCCAAAACCATAAAACTTCTAGAAGAAAACTTAGGCAGTTAGCTCTCTGATATTACTAACAGGAATTTCTTTTCAGATATATCTCTTTGGACAAGCGGAACAAAAGAAAAAATAAGCAAATAGGACTACATTAAACTAAAAAGTTTTTGTACAACAAAGGAAACCATCAACAAAACAAAAAGAGAACTGACTGTTTTGGAGAAGATATTTGCTAATGATACATCTGATAAGAGGTTAATATCCAAAATATATAAAAAAAACTTATGCAACTAAAAAAATCCAATTATAAAGTGGGCAGAAGCCCTGAACAGATAATTTTCCAAAGAGGAAATACTGATAGCTAATAGACATATGATATGATGCTCACGGTCACTAACCATTAGAGAAATGCAAATTAAAACCACAATGAGACATCACCTGACACCTGTCAGAATGGCTATCATCAATAAATCAAAAAAACACAAGTGTTGGCAAGGATGCAGAGAAAAGGGAACCCTCATACATTGTTGGTGCGATTGCTAATTGGTACATCTGCTATGGAAAACAGTATGGAGGTTTCTCAAAAAATCAAACATAGGTATACCTTTTGACCCAGTAATTGCACTTCTAGGTATTTATCCAAAGAAAATCAAAACAATAATTTGTAAAGATCTATTCACACCAATATTCATGGCAGCACAATTTACAATAGCCGAGATGTGGAAGCAACCTAAATGTCCATCAAAAGATGATTAGATAAAGAAATTATTGTTCATATATACAACGGAATATCACTCAACCATTAAAAAATGAAATTCTACATTTCGCAATGACATGGATGGACCTAGAGGTTATTATGCTGAGTGAAATAAGTCAGACAAAGATAAATATCATATCATTTCACTTATATGCAGAATCTAAGGAATAAAAATAACAAACTAATCCAAAACAGACTCACAAATATAGTGTACAATTTGTTGATGGACAGAGGGGAGGGGTTTGGAGGGCTGGGAGAATTGGGTGAAATAATAAAGTAGTATAAATTAGTAATTGATAGTCATGGGGATGAGGAGCATGGCAGAGAGAATGCAGTTGGCATTAATATGATAGTGAGGTGGAGGGCCAGGGAAGGGAGGGAGCAATTGGGGGATCATTTTATGAACTATATAGATGTCTAACCAATGTACTGTATACTTGAAACTAATTTAAATAAATAAATTTATTTTTTTTAAATTAATATAGTCTTTGGACACATTTCTGGGAGCCTACTGGGTGCATTACCATCTATATTAGAGAAGTAGCCTCATTAAGGTGGAAAGAGCTTTGTCCTCATATGTCATTTATCTCCTCCCTCCATGGAGATGGCTCAATGGTTTAAATTCAGTAAGTTAAGAGAAAAATAAACTGAGGGATATTAGAGAAGACTCTCCTTCCCACTCTAGATGTTTCTTTTCATGGGTTGGGTGTGATATACCTGTGAAGAGGAGGGGGTCTGAGGGGTAATTTAACTGGTTGACAAGCTTGAGACAAGGGATTGTGCATGCAAAGCTCTGACCATATCTATTCTTCTTAGGACATGACTGACTGCAGAGAAATTGTATTCTGCTCTGATTTCTGCCAAACAGTGAGAGGGGCACGACCCTGTAATAAGGTCCTGCAGTGGTAAACACAACCTTTGACTGAGAGGCTAAGGTTCTGACACAGAGGCATAGTACTGGAAAGCCCTCTTGCTCACCGATATAATCTGTGTCCTCCACCCTATCCTTTATCCATATTAAAGGTGATGTTTTAGGCTTTATCTTCAGATACCTTTGAATTTTTCAGTTGTTCAGATCTCAGACAAGTATACAAAAATTCTGTGCTATTGATTGGCCTTTCATTTGCTCACAGACAGAAGTGGTCTGGGTATGAAGGGTAATTAGCTTCTCAAGATGGTAGGGGATAGAGAATTCTGATGGGGAAGGGGTGGTGGGGTTCTGTATAGGCAACATGAAAATCTTGGGAGGTTATAAACCAAATGAGAAAATAGGACTCTCAAAATGGATATGAGCCTTAACCACTTGGCTGATGGTTAGATGTTAGCCCCCAGAATAATAGGATCATTCTCAGAATTTTATTTATGAACTCAAAAGTACCTTCAAAACTCACAAATTCTAACTTAAAAATTCTGATTCAATGAAGTCTGTCATCTAAAGCAGAATTAAGCAACTGTGATAAATAGCAATATGATCAGTGGCTTTTTTTGCTCTCACACATTCTTATTGCCCCTGGATTTTCCTGATACTACGGGACACAAATTTGCAAATAATGTCATTCTCTGGATCTAAAAAAGTTTCTGTCATTTTCTTCACTTTTGTTGACATCTCCCCAGTAATTTATGAGTTTTCCTTCATATGTGGAAGGATCAATAGCTATGTGTGTGTCTTTGGGAACTAAGTGACAAAACAAGACTAACATGCTCAAGTAAAAAGCACCACATTTCTCTTGTCATGGCCAAGAGAGATGATTATCTGTACATATCTGTGTCTCCTGAGATATTCTGAAGCATGGATCTCTTTTTATGTGCCAAAGCACAGTGGTTATTTTAAATTGCTAGAAAACAGCATTAAGGGTATCAAAGAGCCCTCTCAGGGGTTGCAAGGAAATAAAGAGTGAATAGGTAGGCTCCATATCTTCCAAAACCCTACCTGAAACATCTCTGTTTTAATCTGTTTTATACATTGAAATTTCCTGAAATACTTTATTTAAACACAGGGTCCCAGGATTTTGAAAAGTTTGAAAATCCAACATAATAATACAAATACCCAATTTAAAAAAATGGGAAAAGGACTTGAATAGACATTACTTCAAAGTAGGTATATAAATGGCAAACATGCACAGGAGATGTTCAACATCACTAATCATTAGGGAAATGGCAAATCAGAATCACAATGAGATAGCACTTAATACCCATTAGGATGGGTATTATAAAAAATAGAAAATAACAAGTGTTGGTGAGGATGTGGAGAAATTAAAAAACATGTGTAACTCCGGTAGGAATGTAAAATGGTGCAGCTGTTGTGAAAACTGTATGGATGTTTCTCAAAAAATTAAACATAGAGGATAGGATGCCAGAAGCATGACAGTGTGAAGGGTTCCCTTGATCTCTCCCCCTTGAAATTATAACAAATAGAAAAGCTAAACTCCAACAAAGGATTCCCAGCCTGACACACAAACACTTCTGAGAGATCCATGCATCAAAACATCTCAGGGTGGGCATTTCAGGGCAAACAGGGGAGGATGGAAGGGAAAAGAGCAGGGGCAAGTATCACGACTCAGCTGGAGCTCACTGCAGGACTCAGAGAAAGAGGAGGAATGAGGTTGTTGCATCTACTCTCTACAGCTTCAAGCATTCCTGCCTGAGTGATTAGCATATAATATGACTGATCCCAGTGATCTATCGGGCAGAGACCAGAACACAGAAGTGCAAAAGCTGGGTTTTAGCAGCTGTCACTGCCAGGCAGAAAACAAAGCCAGGGAGCCTGTATACCTCCCCCAACCATCCCAGAGTTCACCTTCCTGCACCCTCTCAGAACTAGCAGCAGGCATCAGAAGAAACTGTAGCAGCAAGTATCAAACTACAAAGCAGAGTATCTACAGCACCAAGAACTGAAGAGACAACTCCTGAGTGGCAGACATAACCCCGTGGCTAATCCCAGTGACAGGGGTGGAGAAGATACAGAGGTGAGGCAGCTGAGGCCTGGCAGTCACAACTACTAGGAAAGGAACAAAACCATAAACACACCAGAGGCTTCTCCCAACCTACCTTGTTCCCACCTGTCAAGGCTAATTCCAGCAGAGTTATCTGGGATACTTCAGGCAGCACAACACTGCATCTGATGCTAAGGTAGCACTGGGACTTCAGGGGCTCAGAACTCCAAAGCCCATCACATTCTGCAAAGGAGATGGAGATCTTAAACAGAGGTAAACTGGTCACAGAGGAGTCAACCACCTCTCCAGGGAATAAAGGGCATTTTTTTTTTACCCACCAGATATCTGGGAGGCCTGGGCAGTACAAGAAGCTTCTGCTCCCTTCAAGTGCCACCACCTACTGGAAAACAAAAGAAACACTTATTATCAATCTGCTAAAGAGGTATCTCTCTTAATAATAATACAAATTTAAAATGTAGAGTTCATTCCCATAAATGCCTAAGAGGAGAAATGATTTATCAAATACCATGAACAACCAAGGTAACAAGGCAGCTCAGAAATAAAATTAAACATCTCCAGATAATGGAAATATGTGATTTAAATGACAGAGAATTCAAGATTGCAGTTCTGAAAAAAAAAAAACTCAATGAGATGCTAGAAAACTAAGACAGGCAGTTTAATGAACTCATAAATAAAATCAACAAACAAAAAGAATACTTTATCAAGGAGATTGAAACTTTAAAAAAGAATCAAATAGAAGTTCTAGAGCTGAAGAACTTAATAAAAGAGATCAAGAATGAAATAGCGAGTTTATGAAATATAGCTGACCAGATGGAGAAGAGAATTAGTGATATTGAACATAGAAACCTGGAAATGACACATGAAAAAAGAGAGAAACTGGAGAGTGAAAATATGAAAGAACTCTACAAGAACCATTTGACTTAATTAAAAACAGCAATATAAAAATAATGGGTATATAAGAAAGAGAAGACAGGGAGAAAAAAAGAGAGATTTTGCAAACAAATTATCAATGAGAACTTCCCAGACCTATGGAAAGAACTGGATCCCCAAATCCAAGAAGCCAACAGAACATCTAATTATCTCAACTCCAAAAGGCCTTCCCAAGGCATATTCTATTAAAATCGTCAAAACTCTGACAAAAGAAAAAAAAAAGAATTCTAAAGGCAGATGGGAAAAAGAGGACAGTAAACTATAAAAGAAATCCCATTAAATTATCAACAAATTTTTCAGCAGAAACTCTACAAGGTAGGAGGGAGTGGAATCAAATATTCAAACTATTGAAAGAGAGAAATTACCAGCAAAGGATAATATATCCAGCAAAGTTCTTCTTTAGATATGAAGGAGAAAAATCCTGTCCAGATATACATAAGCTGTGGGAATTTTCCACCACAAGGCCTGCATTACAAGAAATTCTGAAGGGGGATATTCTACCTAAAAATAAAAGACAAAAAGTTACAAAACAATGAGTAAGAGGAATAACAACAGAAGCAGAAAATTGCAACCCTTATTCAGAATACAGTACTTTACGCTTTAATATTACATAATGGATAAAGGAGGTAAAAACATTTTTAAAAAAGAGAAAAAGACAATAGCTACTGCAACATTGAAATGAACTCACAATATAAACAGGGATAATTTGTGACAACAAAAACTAAAAAAGGAAGGGGATAAAGGTCAGAACATGCAAAGGGAAATGGAGATAAAACACCTGCAGAAGAAAAAGGACCACTGCGCATATGAAAGTGATTTTACATAAATTTAATGGTAACCACACACAAAAATCTAAAAATAAGTCATGTGACATAAAAAAAAAGAGAGAGAGAAAAAGGAAAAAAAAACACCAGAACACCTCCAAACTAAAATAATAGAAACACAAGGGCAAAGAAACAATAGGGACATCAAACTACCAGAAAACAAAAGATAAAATGGCTATAAGAAAACTATATATGCGTGTGTGTACATATATATACATACATATGTATATATATGTATGTATGTATGTGTGTGTGTATGTGTGTAAAGTGGCATGTGGCTGTGTATGTGTGTGTGTGTGGTGGTGGTGGTGGTAGGTAGAGACATATATATATATATATATATATATATATTCCACTCTTATTGTAAATGGAATAAACTTACCAATAAAAAGGCACAGAGTAGCAGACTGGATCAAATAGCAAAACCCAACCATATGTTGCCTTCAAGAGACACATCTCAACTGTGAGGAAAAATATAGACTCAAAGAGAAAGATTGGAAAATGATACTCTGAGCAAATGGCATCCAGAGAAAAGTGGGTTTGGCCATACTTACATCCGACAAAATAGACTTCAACATGTAAAAAGGTAATAAGAGACAATGATGGACACTTTATACCAATAAAGAGAACGATACATCAAGAAGACATAACATTTATCAATATATATGCTCCCAATCAGGGAGCAACAAAATATATAAAGCAACTACTAACAGAACTAATGGGAGAAACAGACCAAAACACAATCAAAGTAGGGAACCTAAATAGCCCACAGTCAGTTATGGACAGATTCTCCAAAAAGAAAATCAATAAGGAAATAACATCCTTAAATGACACGTTAGACCAACTGGACATAATTGACATTTACAGATCCTTTCATCCCAAAGCAGCAGATTATGCATTCTTCTCTAGTGCACATGGAACAATCTCAAGGATATGTTGAGACACAAAACTAGCCTCAACAAATTCATGAAGATTGAAATCATACCAAGCATATTCTCTGACTACAATGCTTTGAAATTGAAATCAACTGCAAAAAGAAAGCAGGAAAACCCCAAAATATGTGGAAATTAAACAACTTGCTACAAAAGAATGACTGGGTCAAAGAAAAAATAAAAGGAGCGATCGAGAGTTTCATGGAAACAAATGAGAATGAAAATTAAAAATATCAAAACTTGCTGAATGCAGCAAAAACAGTTATAAGAGGAAAATTCATATCATATCAGGCTTATCTCAAAAAAAAACAAGAAAAATCCCAAATAAACAACATAACATTACATCTCTAACAACTAGCAAAAGAAGAACAAATGAAGCCCAAAGTCAGCAGAAGGAAGGAAATAATAAAAATTAGAGTAGAATTAAATAAACTTGAGAACAGAAATAGAAAAACATTAATGCAAAGATCTGGTTATTTAAAAACATCAATAAAATTGAGAAACCCCCAGCTAGACTCACAAAAAAAAGAGAGAGAGAAAACACACAAATAAACAAAACCAGAAGTAAAAGAAAAGTTATAATGGATATCACAAAAATACAAAGTATCATATAAGAATACTATGAAAGACTATACGCCACCAAATTTAATAACCTAAAAGAAATGGACAAGTTCTTAGAAACATAAAACCTTCCTAGACTAAATCACAAAGTCTAAATAGACCAATCAGCAATAAGGAAATTGAAACATGAATTAAAAACCTTTCAAAAAGTCCAAAACCAGATGGCTTCACTGGTGAATTCTATGAAAAGTACAAAGATGATTTAATACCTGTCCTTCTCAAATGCTTCCAAAAATTTTGAAGAAAAGGCCATACTTCTTAATTTATTTTATGAGGTCAACATTACCCTGATACCAAAACTGGTAAAGATAAAAAAAAGAAAGAAAGAAAGAAAAAAGAAAACTATAGACCAATATCTCTGATGTATACAGATGCAAAATTTCTAACCAAAATACTAGAAAATCGAATATAACAATACATTAAAAAGATTATACATCAAGATCAAGTGGGGTTCATTCTTGGGGCACAGGGATGGTTCAAATTACACTAATTAATCAATGTGATACACCACATAAAAAATAAAAGATAAAAATCAGGTTGAAAAAAAAATGGCATAGATAATAGAGGCTCTGTTCATTCCTCTGGCAACCAAATCAAAATTGTGAAAGAAACAAGGAGCAGCAGCAAGGAAAAATCACCTGAGATCTAAATGAGCAAGCCATACAACTAGGGAGAAATACAAGAAAGCACCCTGCAATGGCAGAAGGTAGGACAGAGCAAGGATGCGGGTCTGCCTGTTCTCAAATGGCTGAGACGGAGGCTATGGCAGCCACAGTGGCAGAAGCCTCTTAAAGGGGCTGCATCCACAAGCAGATTTTCGTGGTGACAAACCTGCTTACTCTGAGCACCAGTGCTGATTCAGCTGTGAGCATGGGGCACCAGGGACTTCCAGGGAGACACTGTCAGAGTGAGGACTGAGGCGAAATTCACTCATACAGAAGTGCTCGTGGTATTCATTGTTCCCTGTTGCGCCCTCCCACTTACTAGTGCACAGGACATAGCACCACCATAGCTGTGATGTCATCAAACTGGATGTCATCAGGGAATCACTCCACCAAGAGGATTCCCTGAAACCTCTCCTCCCCCAACTCGAGGCCCCACCCAAGCCAAATCTAGGTATATCCTCAGCAAGTCATGTGTTTTTTGCTGAGCAGCGCCTATACTCACATTGGAAGCAGCTGGCCTCGGTTTCTGGTGTGGCCTTTTAAGGCAAGTATAAGCACAGCATCTGTCGATTGCTTGCTGAATCTTAACAGGTGGACCCAGAAGGGCAGTGGCTTGGGCTAAATTTTGTCTGCAGCTGAACCCCTCTCAGAACTGTGCCACTAGACAGACATCTACTTAACGAATCCACACGAATAAGACCAGGAGACTTAGGAGCTTTGCTTAGTACATAGAAGCAGACACAAAAAGACAGCCCAAATGGGAAGACAAAGAAGCAGAAACCATATGAGAGAACAGAACAGAGATCCAGATATAATGAAGTAATTTAACAGATGCAGAGTTTAAAACATAGGTTTTACAGATGCTCAATGAACTTTTGAGAAGTGTAGATAAATTCAGTGAGAACTTCAACAAAGTGATAAAAAAAACATAAAAATGGAAATGGAAATTATAAAAGGGAATCAAAGTGAAGAATACATTATCTGAGATGAGAAGCATATTAAATGGAATAAGCAAAGGAATAAACAAAGTGAGTAAAGACAAGGTTCAAATACCCTATCTAGAGGATGGGAAAGCCAAGGACAGGCAATCAGAACGGCAAGAGAGAAGATGCCAAGACTATAAAAATAATTTAAGGAGAATATGGGGCACTATTAAGGGTCCAAATATCCATCTGATCGGCATGCCTGAAGAAAAGCAAGACGTTGAACAGCTGTTTGAAGAAATAATGATGAAAAACTTCTTTAACCCGGTGAAGAAAATGGACATAAAACCCCAGGAACCTCAGAGAATTCCAAAAATCAGGGATCCAAAGAAATCTACACCAAGACACATCATAATTAAAATGCCAAAATTTAAATACAAAGAAATAATATTAAAAGCAGCAAGAGAAAAGCAGATAGTAACTTATAAAAGAACACTCATAAGACTGGCAGCTGATTTCTCAGAAGAAACTATAAAGGACAGAAGAGCTTGGCAAAAAAACATTCGACAGGATGAAGATCCAGGATCTACAACCAAGAATACTTTATCCAGCAAAGCTATCATTTAGAGTTGAAGGACAGATAAAGAGCTTCCCAGACAAAAATAAGCTAAAGGAATTTATTGCCACCAAGCCAATACCACAGGAAATGTTGGATTGACTTCTTTAAGAAGAAAAAACATGTATCAAAAACAGGAATAAAGAATGGTAACAACTACATTCCTATCAATAAGTACCTTAAATGGAAAAGAATTAAGTGCTCCAGACAAAAGATAGAGTGGCTGAAAGGATAAGGAAACAAGACCCATACATATGAAAAGGAAGGGGATGGAAAAAGATATTGCTTTGATGAACCTAGAAGATATTTAAGTCAGACAGAGAAAGATAAACACTATATGATTTCACATATGCATAGTCCAAGGAATAACAAGAACAAACTAATCAAAAATAGACTCTCAAATATAGTGGACAATTTGGTGATGGACAGAGGAGGAGAAATTTAGAGGCTGGGAGAATAGAGGTAAAGGGAGGAGATAAAGAAGTACAAATTAGTAGCTGATGGATGGTCAGTCATGGAATGGGGAATCATAGCATAGGAATACGGTGGTGCTGCGATATCGTTGGCTATTTCGGTGGAGGTCAGGGGGGTGGGGGGAGGAGCAATTGGAGGAATGGTTTGTGAACTATATATGCTATGTGCTGTATACTTGAAACTAATTAAAATAAATATTTTTTTTAAAAATCATATAATTATATCGAGATGCAGAAAAAGTCTTTGACAAGATACGGCATCCATTTATGATTAAAACACTTAATAACATGAATATAGAAGAAAAAAATTCAACATAATAAAGGCCATATATGACAAACCTTCAGCTTAATATCATATTTAATGGTAAAAATAACCTGAAAGTTTTTCCTCTAATATCAGGAACAATACAAGAATGCCCACTCTAACCACTCTTATTCAGTATAGTGTTGGAAGTCCTATTGGGTAAGAAAAAACAATAAAAGGCATCAAAAGAGGGAATGAGGAAATCTGATTGTCACTTTTTGCAGATGACATTATTTTTATATAGAAAAGCCTAAAATTATCACACACGCACAGACACACACACACACACACAAAAAACTCTTAAAACAATAAGCAGATACAGTAACGTTGCAGGATGCAAAATCAATGTACAAACATCCTTAGCATTTTCATATAGTAACATTGAAATTTCAGAAAAGAACTGGAAAAAAACAATTCCTTTTGCAATTGCAACAAAAAGAATAAAACATCTAGGAATAAACTTAGCAAAGCATGTGACGGACCTATAAGACATTATTAAAAGAGATTGAAGAAAACACAAAGAAATGGAAAGGTAATCCATGTTAACAGATTGGAAGAATTGACATAGTTAAAATGCCATTATTCCCTAAAGCATTGTACAGAGTTAATGCAATCCCTATCAAAATTCCATCAGCACTCCAATAAATTTAATTTAAAAATTAAACATGGAATTACCATATAATTCAGCAATTCTACTTTTGGATATATATCCAAAAAATATCGAAAGCAGGGACTCAAACAGATATTTGTACACCCATGTTCATAGCAACATTATTCACAACAGCCAATGATAAATGGATAAACAAAGTGTGATATATACATACAATGGAATATTATTCAGTCTTTAAAAGGAAGGAAATACTGACACATGCTACACCATGGATGAAGCTTACAAACATTATACTAAGTATAATAAGCCAATCACAGAAAAAAATACTGTAAGGTTTTACTTATATGAGGTACCTATAGTAGTCAAATTCACAAAGACAGCAAGTAGAATGATGGCTGCCAGGGGCAGGTGGGAAAAAGGAATGAGAGATATTGTTTAATGGGTACAGAGTCAGTTTGGGAAGAGGAAAAAGTTCTGGACAAGGATGGTGGTGACGGTTGCACTACAGTATGAATATACTTAATGCTGCTGAATGGTATACTTAAAAATGGTTCAAATGGTAAATTTTATCACAATTTTTTAAATTTTAAAAATTGATGTTCTATGAGACTTTGTAGCTTGTTGACAATGAGAAGAAATCATTTGCAATGTGTGAGGTACCCTACCAATGTACCTTTTAGGATGAAGAATTTATGGATATTTTATTTTCTGAATGTAAACACTGCCTGGGCATGAACCAAACACAAGCACATTGGGACCTCAACACAAATTCAAGGATCAAGTCCACCTTAGGGGAATCCTCAGGAAATGAGGCACAGAATATACATGAGTATAGAGAAAGGTCTAGAGCTTTGAAGGCTTGCTGGTACCTAGCCCCACTTGTTGGGGTCGAAATTATTAACCTGTGTTATCAGTAGCTTCCATAATGGTTTACTGCAAGTATACATCAATAGACAAGGTTCTTAGACCAAGCTGGGGGTGGGGAGAAAAGTCGAAAACTAGGGAGTAAAATGGATTCAGTTGGATGCAGTTAAATCCATATGCAAAAGATGGGGCTTGGACTGAAAAGACTCAGACAGAAACTGGAGAACACAAAGAAGATAGTCAACACAAAGAGCAGGAAAGGATTTAGATGTAGGCATAAGCATAGTGTGACAAAATTGGGGCAGGAGAACTAATAGTCCTGGATCATCATTGAATATTGGGACTCAGGTGGAAATCCTAACACTGTGCCACTGAAGAATCTTATCCAACCTCTCCAAAAATTCTGAATCAGATGAAGTAAGACAGTGACAAGAGAAACTATTAAGCATTCCTTTAAAATACTGCCCCTAGTATTGGAGAGAACTGCTTACGGCCCATAAGACTATTGGAGAAAAGGGGGAGGTGCCATTCCCAAAATAGGCAATTTACATATGGACGATCAAGAGTGAACCAAAACACTAAGCTGCATCACCACAGGGGGTTTCCTATTCATCTTTGTTCTTGTGCATGTATATATCTGAATTTACAAAACTCTTTTGTGCGATTTTTCTTTTACAGAAATAATGTCAAGCTATATATTGTATAATTATATTATACTATGTATATTATATTATATTATATTATGTTATGTTATGTTATGTTATGTTATATTATATTATATTATATTATATTATATTATATTATATTATAGTCTACTTTGTTTTTCTCCTTAGCAATATGCCTTGGAGATTTTCCATTAATAAATACAGAGCTATCATATTGTTTTTAACTGTTACATAATATTCCATAATAAGGCTGTACCATTATTTAATCAGTTAACTTTGAGGGAACTTTCATGTTCCTTTCACTTGGGCTACTCTTACAATTTCTGAAAGATTTTCCTTTCACTTGGGCTACTCTTACAATTTCTGAAAGATGCCTGCTGTAGACCAAAGGTTTGTGTTTCCCCAAAATCCGTATGTTGAAATACTAACCCCTAGCATGATAGTGGGAGGTGGGGCTTTTGAGAAGTGATCAGGTCATAAGGATGAAACCCTCATGAATGGGATTAGTGCTTTTATAAAAGAGACACCAGAGTGACCTTGTCCTCTCCATCATGAGAGGGTATAAGAAGACAGTGGTCTATGAACCAGGAAGTGGGCTCCCACCAGACACTGAATCTGCCTGCCTTCAGAACTTGGACTTCCCAGTATCCAGATCTGTGTGAAATAAAATTCTGTTATTTATAAGCCACTCAGTCTATGGTATTCTGTTATAGCATCCCGAAAGGACTAAAACAATGCCCTATGACACACAATAACATCTTTTCCTTTTTTGGTCATGTAACCACTTTAACTTGTTTTATGCTACTTCTCATTTTTCCCCTACTAATTCCTTATTTGGGGGATTATTGCCTTAACTAAGTCTAAGGGACTATGGAATTGAATGCTTTAATTTTCCTCTTTCACCAAAACAGTGAACTATTCTATCCCTACCATAACAATGTGATTCATCCACAGCCACTCCTTGTATAATTTCTTGTTTATTTCCCAAGGAAAAATCAGTCTATTTCCCTTTTCCTCATAGTTTCTAAGAAAACTTATACCAAGGAGCTATCAGGTACAACTTCTAAAAAAATACACCACCTTTTAGTGATGTTATTTGAAATATTTAACAACCATATGGCTCAATCTTAAAGAATGCCCAAACAGGGCAAACACTGGTATTTGTGTCATGCTTATACCAATTGGCTGAATACCATGTTTTCTTGTAATTCCTTCTCCATGAGATTGTCTGCCAAACCCAAATCACATATTTGTTCCTCGAACTTCATTCATTCATTCAACACACGTTTATAAAGAGGCTGCAATGTTCCTTGTATTTAGGCATTGCATTAGAGCATGGTTTCTCGACCTCAGCACTATTGGCATTTGGGCAGGATAATTGCTTGTTGTAGGGCCTGTCCTGCACATTGTAAGATGTTTAGGAGCATTCCTGGCCTTTACCCACTAGTTTGCAGTAGCAAGTATTTCCCCTTACCCAGTTATGACAAGAAATGACTCCAGACATTGCCAAATGTTCCCCAGAGGGACAAAATCACCCATGGTTGAGAACCACTATATTAGATGTTGACATATAAGAAAAAAGACAAGATCTCTGTCTTTGGTTAGATTAGCTTCATTTAACATTTAATTTAATATAATGATGACTCAGCACAAAATGTGTTTCTGTTATTAGAGTATTATAACCTAAATGTCCGATCTTCAACCAAAGCTATATAGTAGCATCTTTACCTTGGCCCTAAGGGTTAGAGCAGTAGGCAATGAAAGAAATGGGTCAATGCTTATAAGGTTCATAAATGTAAACTGTAATCACATTGCACCTTTTTATGCAATATCCGAGTTCTTAAGTATTGTAGATAAACTCAACTACATTTCCCCACTGACAGAATTTAATATCTCAGAATCACTTTATTTTTATCTCTACCTGATTCTAAATGGATGCAGTCTCCTCAGCCTTTAGATATTGATTAAGTCCATGTGTGTAAAGCAACTATCAAAGTTCTAAGTGATTTTCTTAGATTATCTCAGTTCATTTATCACAATGAGCCTATGAGGTAGGTGCTGTTATAATCTCAATTTTAAAGATGAGAGAACAAAGGCACAGAGAGTTTAAGTAAGTGGCTTAAAGTCACACAACCATTAAGCGCTGGACTCAGAGCCCAAATCCTCAACCACTATGTGGCACTGCCTCAGTTAAGATGAAGAAAACAAGTGATGAGGAAAAGGAAGAGAAAGAATACATAATTAAGTTTACCCCTTCCTCCTTCCATGGAGTTAAATGTGGTCCTGGAAGCAAGAGAAGGAGGTTCTGTATTGTAAATGCCCTAGACCACTTTCAAACTTGCTTGTGACCACCTCAGCACCAGGTACCACAGATCTAAAGTCAAGAGTCCCTGATAGATCTTAAGGTGTGTTCTCAGAGGGGATATAAAATTGGCAGAAACTACTAGCCTTGCTCAAGGTCAAAGTAGCAAGAAAATAAATCCAAATTGTTTGGCAATGTCTCACTACCCATTCACTGTCCTATACTTCAAGAAAACAGAAATGCATGCTGTGGAAGATGATTCTCAAGGTCAAAAATAGCAGAAGAGCCAGCGCCAGAATAACAAATAACTGTTAGTGATAAAATCCATGAAAGGAGTCTTTAGATAGAGGCTCTAAATCTTCCTCCACCAAAGATATGCATCTTCTCTATACTTGAATGTTTCTCTTCTTTCTGTTCTTTTGCCTCTGTAATACATAATCTTCACAGACTTGATTTTTTTGCTTGCCAAATCCACCCAAATTCACTTTCCTAGGTAAGTAAAAATATATATACAACCAGTTCTGCTATAACATGACATATGTATTCTTTTAAAATTACTGTACTATGCAAAATTGCACAATAAAAACCAAAGGGCTTATTGGGAAAATGGGGTTGGAGGAACAAAAAGAAAAAAAATCAGTGACATATAAAAAAAAAACAGATAAAAAAGGCAACACAGTTTTATACACATTAATGGCTAAGAAATATGTAAATACTATAATAAATATAAGCCTTTACCTTGAAATGACCTAGTTTGCTTATGGATACAGGCATAGCAGTTTATGAGTTAATATAAAATGGTGGAACGAGTGTTATCTGAAATCAGATAGAAAGTTATAACACTAAATGTGAATGGGTGTGGCTGGAAGATGTTCAAGGTGTGTGTTTTGTGTCTTACCACACAGTTCAGTTCAAGGGATGCAGTTTTCTGCATTCACCTAGTGTTTCTTGATGATAGAATCATGCTCAAGCAAACATGAAATTCATATCACACTCATATTGTTCCCTAATATATCAATCTCATTAGAACAAATCAGACCTTTCAAAAACAGACATTATAGCAGAACTGACTTACAGCCATTTAACTAGTAAGAAGATGGAAGACAGTGGCAAAACAGGGTATTATCAAAGACAATCAGCCTCCAATTAAAACTCTAGGCTACCTTCCCATACACCTACAACTAAAAGTATCTTTTTTATATTTCCCCTTTTGTTCCAAGATCCTAAACAAAATATTATGAAGAGCTACAAGTCCTATTCATCCCCTAGTGTGAGACCACTGATCTGGACCCACTGCCTTCCCAAATAGACAAGACAGGTAAGTAGGAGTCTTTGAAGGGTTATTTGAATTTACAGAACCTTTGCATCAACCAGTGTTTAATAATATGCCCAACTGAACTAGAGACAGAAATAGCCCCAAGTATCCATTTTTAATTTTTCCTTTGATTTTGTGCCTTTGCATATCTGATTCTCTCCACCTAAAATAATCTTTCCCTTTTTGATGTTTGTTTGTTTGTTTGTTTGTTTGTTTATTAAATTTATTAGGGTGATATTGGTTAATAAAATTATATAGGTTTCAAGTGTATAATTCTATAATGCATCAACTGTATATTGCATATATTGCATTGTCTGTTCATACCCAAAGTCAAATCTCCATTTGTCACCATATATTTGACCCCCTTTACCCTTTTCTACCTCTCGCCCCCCACTCCAACATTCTCTCTGGTAACCACTGTACTGTT
>NW_024342472.1:103983-118781 GCF_902729225.1 Pteropus medius
ATTTGTATGGAACTACAAAAAAAAAAAAACAGTCAAATCAATCCTGAGAAAATAGAAAAAAATCAGAGGTATCGCACTGACTGACTTCAAATTAATACTACAAAGCAACAATAATCAAAACAGCATGGTATTGGCAGAACAACAGACATACAGACCAATGGAACAGAACTGAGAGCCCAGAAATAAACCCACATGTATATAGGCAAATAATTTTTGACAAAGGAGCCAAAAACATACAATGGAGAAAAAAAAACCTTTTCAATAAGCGGTGCTGGGAAAATTGGAAAGCCACGTGCAAAAGAATGAATCTAGACTGCTATCAATCACCATACACCAAAATTAACTCAACATGGATCAAGGACTTGAATATAAGATCTGAAACAATAAAATGCATAGAAGAAAACATAGGTATTAAACTTATATAACTTGGTCTTAGAGAGGATTTTATAAATTTCATCTCAGAGAAAAAGAAAGTAAAAGCAAAAATAAATGAATGGGACTACATCAAACCAAATAGCTTTTGCACAGCAAAAGAAACCATCAACAGAATAAAAAGGCAACAACCGAATGGGAGAAGATATTTTCAAACAACACCTCCAATAAAGGGTTAATATTCAAAATATATATATATAAAAAAACTCATACAACTCAACAACAACAACAAAACAAACAATCCAATTGAAAAATAGGCAGAGGACTTATGGTGGTTTTAGAAATATATATACAAATTATTTGATATTTCCCCATTTCAGGATGTGGAGTTTAATTCCCCCTACCCTTGAGTATGGCCTGGACTTAGTGACTCACTTTTAAGAAACAGAATATAATAGAAATATAATAGAAATAAAAGTATATCACGTCCGAGATTAGGTTATAAAAAAAGACCGAGGCTTTGATCTTGGTTTTCTCTGTCTCCCATTTGGATCATGTGCTCTGAGGGAAGCCAGCTGCCATGCTATAAATTTTCCTAGGGAGAGGGCCATTTGGCAAGGAACTGGGATCTTCCATCTAACAGCCCACATGAAACTGAGGCCTATTGAAAATCATGTGAGTGAGGTTGGAAGTGGATTTTCCAATACCAACTGGCCCTTGAGATGACTGCACACCTGCTGACAGTTTAACCGCAATTTCATAAGAAACTGAGCCAGACTCACTAAGTTATGCTACACCCAGATTCTTGGCCCTCATATACTGTTGTTTTAAACCACTATATTTAGGGGTAACCAGCTAATAATAATCATCTATATATTAGCAATAGATAACTAATACAACTCTTCTCCCACTTGGTTCACTTCCATTTGCTCTTAAAGGAGTGTAATCACATAGATTACACAGATCACACAGATTACATAATTGAAGTTTAATCTAGTCCATGAAATCATTCTGACCACTTTCTGCTACTGGACCCATCCAGTGATTTTTTTTTTTAAGTTTTGGTTATTGTATATTTTCAGTTCTTAAACTTCCATTTAGTAATTGTTTGTATTTTTATTTCTTTACTGAAGTTTTCTATTTTTCTACTTCTTTCAAAATTTTACAGTGGTAGGTATATTTTTATAATAGCTGCTTTAAAATAATTTCAGATAATTCTAACATCTGTCATCTATAATGGCATCTGTTGATTGTCTTTTCTTATGTGAGTTGAGATTTTCCTTGATTTTTCATATGCCTAATAACTGGATTGTATCTGGGATATTTTGGACATTGCCTTATGAGACATCAGAACTTGTTTAAATCATATGGAAAATACTGATATTGACATTTTTGTTTTAGCAAGCAGTCAATCTGGTTAGTTTCAGGTGCAAGTTCTGATCCATCTTTTGTGGGTCGTGGTTCCAGTTTGTTCCATTTTTAAAGCCTTAACAGCGTTATTCGGGTATGATCCATTTGTCCACAATTCAGTGAATAGTCTGGGATCTGGATGGTAATCTCTCTGTTCAGTTCTCAAAGTCTTTGGTCTGCTAAATAGGGTCTAATCCACACATGGTCACTCACAGTAAAGCTGTAGAGTTCATAAACAACTTTACAGGGTGACTTTTCCAAGCTCTCTCTTTCTGTGATCTTAGCACTTTCTGGTTCCCTGAGACTCTTCTCAGTCCTCTGACCTGAAAGCTGAATCTTTAATTAGCCTGCTCTGCTCTCCACTTTCACAACTGTGGCCTTGTTTAGATCCAAGCAAAGGGAGACAAAGGAAAAAAAGCAATGGGGCTTAGCCTAATTCTTTTGAACCACAGATCCACTAAAGAGAGAGAAAGATTCCCTGTCCTCAAAGTTTGAGCTCCTTGCACACCGATGTTCATAGCAGTATTATTCACAGTGGCCAGGACATGGAAGCAACTAAAGTGTCCTACAATAGATGATTGGCTAAAGAAGTTGTGGTACATATATACATTGGAATATTACTCAGCCATAAGAAGAGATGAAATACTGCCATTTGTGACAACATGGATGGACCTCGAGATAATCATGCTAAGCGAAATAAGTCAGACAGAAAAAGCTGAAAATCATATTATATCACTTATATGTGGGATATAAACCTAAAAAGCAACAAATGAACAGGACAAACAAACAGAGACTCATGGATATGGACTACAGACTAGTGATTACCAGAGGGTAGAGGGGAGGAGGGTGAGAGGAGGTAGACAGGGTAAAGGGGGTTAAATATGTGGAGACAGAAAGAAATCTAACGATGGGAGGTGAACATCAGTGTAAATATATATATGCCTTACTGTTAAAATGTACAGCTGAAACTTACTGGATTCCATTAATCAATGTACCTTAAATTAATTAATTAACTAATTAATTAATTTGAAAAATAAAAATAAATTTAAAAAAATTAAAAAATTAAAAAGTTTGAGCTCCTGAAGCCACTAATTACCAGTTGCTGCTAATATTGCCATGGGATTTCATGGGAAGTAAAGCACAAGAAAACAAAGAGAAATGGGGTAAATGAAAGATGTCTACACTAAGTGTTAGGAGTTCCCTTTTCCATTCTTGAGCCGGAATTAGATTGCTTCTCCTAGAGCTCTCTCTGTCTGCTCCCTGATGGCCACTTCCAGAATTATGATGTGCTGAATTCAGATCAGGTTATACCAGAAAAAAAATGGCATAATCACCACCAGTTCTGTGGCAGTTCATATTCTTGTTTTCTTTCCCAATATGCTACTATTTACTTTTCAGACTGTTCAATGTTTTCCCACTCATTCTTCATAGGTTCAGGTTTTATAGCTGTATACAATGGGGGAGACAGGGTAGAGTGTGCTTATACCTTCTAACCCAGAATTGGAACCCATGATGCTGTATTATAATTATCTAATTTTGTTCTTCTATTTCTCCCTGGAAGCTCCTTAGAACAGGGATTTTATGTATTCCCCACACCTGTAACAGAGGTTAGCATAACTTTTGTGATTAACAAATTATTCTATAATGAGTGAATGAGTGAGCGAGTGAGTGAGTGAGTGAGTGAAGGTCCTAACCAGGGAAACCTACCCATTTCTAGAGTCCAAAAACAAGAAAACTAGCTTAGCAGCATGAGCATGGGGGCAGAGCTTATGCCAGTGGGAAAGTGTTACAATGCCCTTTTTTAGTAGTGTCACTTTTTTTCAACAGAGGCCTTCTGATGGCAATGCTTCCCTCTTTGCTATCTAATCCATTATTACTTTCATGGCAGAGATTTTAGACACAGTAGTAAAGGCATGGGTATATATAAAAATGGCCATCAATCAATACATTTCAATGAACAAGCCCATATAAGGTCCACTGTGCTAGGTACAGGGAGAATAGAAAAAGAGGAAGAATTTTCCCTGCTTTCAAGGGACTTACAGTTATGACACAGTTACAATTTAGAAGACAAACTCATACTGAAAAATAGAAAAAAAAATCAAGACATAACATCGGGAAATGTGTAATTGCGAAGAGTGCTGTAGCAGTTCAATGGAGGTACAGATCAATGCAGGCTGGCACAACTACAACAGAGAAGGAGGCAGAACTTGAAATGAGTCTTGAACTATGGGTTAAAATGTAGTAGGTGGAGGTCTTTTTAGAAATATTAAACAGCAAATGTGTGAAGCTGGGGAAGGACATGAAGAACAATGGGCCTGACTAAACAGATTATGTTTAATGAACCATGAAAGTCTTAGCATTCTATACTTATTGATGCATTCTGGCCATAGTGTAAAATAATACTAAAATCCCAGGGCTGGAAGGGGTTTTCACTTATTCAACCCTATAAAATTCCTAAGCTCCCTATTGTTTTGTGCATCCAGTTTTACCACCCTCCTCCTAATACACACACACACCACCACCACCACCACCACCAACACCAACACCCACCACCACCACCCACCACCATCTTTCTTCACATTGGTTCATTTAGCAGGAGTTTCTCCCAAAACTATTTTGAGAAGTATCAGACAAAATTTTCTGCTGGGGTTACTACACTAAATAGAAGAGCCAGGAATACAGAATAAAATAGCACAAACAGGGCCAAAAGAGGCAAGACAGAGCTTGATGATATCAATTGATCCTTTGAATCGGCCTTCCCTGAAATGATATAAACAACTCCATTTTAAAGCTTTTTGAATTGGGTTTCTGTCATGGGTCACCAAAAGTGTCTTGAATAACATCAGCCTTCTCCATACTGGTTAAGCAGCCAAATGGCTTGGAGTCGCCAAATGGCTTTGAGTCCCCAAATTATAGGTCAATTATTTTATTTCTTTCTGAGGCAGCCCACTATATCTTTATACAAACCTGATAGAATATTATTCCTCTTATTGAGTTAAAATGTGCCTCCATATTACTTCATCTTCTTGGTTCTAGTTCTCATCTCTGGAGCCAAACAGAATGAGAATAATACCTCTGGCATATACTAATTTGAGGGTGACTTTTATGTCTTCCCTCAAATTGCTCATACTCATTTCCTTCAACAGTTCCTCATGGTATAGTTTGCATGATTTCAAGTTCCCTTACTATCTTGGTCACATTGCTCTGAATTGGTCCCAGTTTTTAAAATGTGTTGTCCAAGACCAAGTGAAATATTCTAGGGGTAGTTTTACCAATACACATTACAATGGGATTATCAATTCTCTCACATTCTAGTATCACAGTGGTTCTCAACTTTGGTTTTTCATTAGAATCCCTTGGCAAGCCTTAACCATGCTGATTCCTTGACCATATCCCCAGAGATTCTTATGCAATTAATCTGGGTTGAAGCTTAGGAAGCCATATTAATGTATCTTAAATGAATAAATTTATCTTACAGCTAAGTTACATTTTAGCTCATTGAACAGTTAACCCTTGAACAATGTGGGTTTAAACTGTGCAGGTCCACTTACACACATATTTTTTTCAATAAATACGGTCAGCTCTTTGTATCTACCAGTTTTCCACATCTGCAGATTTAATCAACCACAAATGGAAAACAGTATTTTTGCATCCCCAACCACAGATCAAAAATACTGTTTTTGATCCATGATTGGTTAAATCTGAGGATGTGAAATGTCAATTACTACATTAAGTTTTTAGAGAGTAAAAAGTTATACACGAATTTTCAGTTTTGCAGGCTGGCGCCCCTAACCCATATGTTGTTCAAGGGTCAATTGTACATTAAAACCTCTAAACCTTTTTATATGAGCTCTGTATTTGGTAATCACTTTCTTGCACTTTCCTCATAGTATTTTATACTTATAGCTATTAAATTTTATCTTGTAGATTCAGCTCACATACCAAACCTGTCAAAATTTACAGAATGCTAATTCTGACATCCATTGTGTTTACCACCCCTCTACAAACCTAAAGAGGCCATTCTTAATAACTTCAACCAAGTCATTAATAAAAATATTTAACAACACAAGGTTGAGAACTGAACCCTATGGCTTATTACTAGAACTCATCATATAAACACTGTCTAGATCTACACCCATAGTTTTGATTACATTACTCTGACAAGCTACTAAATAACAAATTTATGAGTAAGGCCACAGATCTTTATTCTTTCCACAAAGATACCATGAGCAATCTTGCTAAAAGTCTGGATAATAGTCACATGTATATTGTATGCCATCACTCAACTAATCAAATAGGCAAATAAAGTTATATTACTTATTCTTAGGAAACCCATGTTGACGCCCGCTGATCAGGACTAACTACTCTTAGGATTATAAACTGTCTTTTAATAACATTTCTAGAATCATTGTACTAAGTTTGATATTAAGTTTGCCAGTCTGTGTTTTTATAATGAATCCATCATTACTTCCTTCCTGAAAACTAAAATTTCATTGGCCATTTCATGTCTTCCTGAAAATGAGTAGAATTCAGAGTCTAATTTCTTCAACTTTTCTAATCTTCAGAATAACCTAAAAATTAATATCTGTGATTATGGCTGATGGGTGACTTTCAGTTCTAAGACAGCTATATCGTATTGAGAATTGAGACAATGGAGTAACTAGCCTGTCCCTCCACTCCAACTTTCTGCTGCAAAATTGAGCACCACGATGATTGGTGCAATCATCGAAACACCCCATTAGGGAATCAAAGAAAGGTCCTCTTCTCTAGCTTAATTCAACAGTCTTTTCCTTCTTTGTTCCTTATATTCATTATTGCTGTGATTCTCTAGCAGGGTTTGCCAAAGTGTGTATGTTGGCGGGGAAGAGGGGGCGCAGATTTCTGTGTCATCGACTTTTATCTATGGCTGTACTGTGATTGTTTGTTTGTTTGTTTGTTTGTTTGTTTGTTTGTTTTTTACTGCTTTATCATTTTTTTTTTGAGCTGGGAGAAAATACATAGCCCAAATTATTATTTAGTAAAAGCTGCAATTGAAACAACAGAACATTCTTGCTTTTTACTTCTATATATGTTTAGATCATGCTTGTGAAATGCTTTCATGTCTCTCTCTCTCTCTCCCTTTCTCATGTTCTCTCTTTCTTTTCCTCTGTTTCTCAAACATATTGCTATATTACATTCTCATGGCAGAAGTGGGCCTCTCAAGTTGATCTGAATTCATTATTTTTGTCAGTTTTATTCCACTTAGATGGCATTTCTTGAGTACACATGGAGAGGGAGCTGAAGTTATGAGAGGCACTCTCATAAACATGGCTGGTTCTAACAGAATTGGTCGAAGAGCAGAGTCTATAATAGATACCATTTCTCTCAGCTCCTACCCCCAGGCATCTGCTGTTTATACACAACAGCTCCCCTGCTTCCCTGAATCTGGTCTTGCAGGTCTAGTGATGACCTGCTTTATGTTTAGGACATATCCTTTTTATGATAACTTTTCTGAGGCTCTGGTGTAGGAGTTTGAGCACTTAC
Source organism: Pteropus medius (assembly GCF_902729225.1). Taxonomy (NCBI): domain Eukaryota; kingdom Metazoa; phylum Chordata; class Mammalia; order Chiroptera; family Pteropodidae; genus Pteropus; species Pteropus medius. Next base: position 111,289 of record NW_024342472.1, read on the forward strand.
CTTGGTCCACTCATCTCCATCACTGATTTGCTTTGTGTCTCGGTTCAAATATTGAAATGTATAAGCCTATTATTTTATCTGTAGGTTGAGATAAAAACTATAATTATAGTAAGGATGCTGATCCAAGATATCGTTATGCAAATTTAAGGGATGTGAGAGAATTCCATAAATTTCAATCAATGAATAAGAAAAGTGAGCTACTGAGTCTCAAGGTCCTCATATGAGCTATGTGTATATAAAATATTATCAATTATAATAATGATATCTAAAATGTATGAGGGTATCTTCCAGCCACTGTTCTAAGCACCACACACACAAACACACATATGTGTACATGTGCACATGCACACATAATGTGTGTACATGTGTACCCACATAAAAATCAGGAGTCTTCTGGAGACTATGCCAACTACCTGTGCTTTCTTAACTCACACAACAGAGACATTGTGATACACAAGTAAAAGCACAAAGTAGGACATCAAGAGCCCTAAGCTATAGCCCTCACTAAGCCATGAATTCACTCTGCAACCTTAGCCAAGTCCCCTCCCACACCAGTGATGAAATAGACAATGCCTACAAACCCTTCCTCTTATATGCTGACTCTAATAGGAAGGTACATAGCACTAATGGCAATGCAGAAAGTATCCCACGTTACTTAACTGTTTATACTGGTGGGGAAGATTTGGTTCCCATGTCAATTACCAGGGCTGGTCCAGCCTTTATGTTCAGCCAGTATAATATGATGATGTCTCTCCCGATGAGAATGGAGAAGATGATGAATATGAGTACCAACGATTTTGTGACGTTTGGAGTTTTATTGCCTTCAAAGGAAAGGCAGATGTTCCTGATCTTGATTCCAACAAGTCTTGATGTTTTTATCCATATTCAAATCTATCTCATTCCTATTCTCACTAAATACTATATAAAAGTCTCAAATATCAAGCTCCAACCCCAGAACTCAAGCAATCCAGGCCCCATCACCAAGAGCTGAGGCAACTTCTCTTCTACCCGCCCACTGATACAAAAGGCTAACAAGGGAAGGTCTCACTTAATTGTAACCCTAAGAATATCCCCTATCCTTCTTTGAGGGGCTCCAAAGAATAAATATTTTCCAAGTGGCTCCCCAGGTGTTGTTAAAAGAAAGGGCACCTACTAAACTAATACCTTCATTCATGAAATTCTGGTGTATATCATTTCTTTGAGGGAAGCATCCTGTTAATGTGCAGATGATATGTGGGAAATGTAATACAGTAGACCACTAATACTTTTACCTATAGTTTACTTTATAAGGTAAGTTTCACAGACAACAGGTCCCAAAGTGAATGGGACACAAGACAAGGAATTTTTGACAATAATGATTGTGAAGAGGCTAAAGAGATATCCAGAGGTAGAGGACACTCTTCAAAAACATGCAGGTATGTGGAGTATGGGAAAGGCAGGCATACTAGAGGAAATGCATGGTTTTCTAATCACAAAGACCTAAAATCTCATTTTTGTCCTTATAAATCTTAGACCTAGTAAATATCAGGGTAAGAATCCTTGTCAGTTTTCAAACAGATAAAGCAAGGCCAAGAAACATGATTTTGCCCAAGATCACTGATTATCTGGAGGTGCAATTGGGAGCAGTGGAGGATAACACAAATTCAAGTCACTCCCCTTCTCTGAACCTCAGTTTCACTATGTGCAAAATGAGGAGTTTAGACTAAGTATTCAAAAGGCTGTCTCTAGCTTTAACATCCTATAACTAAATTCTCAAGAACCTGCTCTTGTGCTGTAAGAGCAAACAAAAGAGATTTGGGTTCCAATGATACTTCTACTTTGAGACATGATTTTTTTAGTCAATATTTATTGAATGCTTAATATATGCCAGGCACTACACAAGTTCTTCACATAAATCATCACATTTAATCTCCACAAAACCGTATGAGAGAAAGAGTATTATTAGTCCCATAAGGAAACTGAGACTCATAGAGATTAAGTAAATTTTCCAAGATCACATAATTGATAAATGATAGAGCCAGAATTCACACACAGAGCTGTCTGATTCCATAATCTGGCTCTAACCAACTATTTATCAAAATGATGGTAGAGTATGCATTACCATACTCCCAGAATGACCAGAAACAAGCAAAATACAAACAGTGGCTGTATGATATCATGGAAAACACAAGCTTTGGATTCAAACAGTTGTGAGTATAACTCTTGACTTTGTTAACTTACTCTAAACATAAGTTTCCTGATCTATAAAATGGATATAACAGGGCTGATGTCAGAACTAAATCAATGTGAATAATATAAAGAATGTAAATCACCTGGCATGTGGTAAATAATAGGAGTTCCCTTCCACTGTAAAGTCCTACCTATTAAGCTTATGAACCAAAGGATAAATGCAATCATAATTATACTCTTTTCCAGGTTACACAAGTTGTGTGATTCTAAAAGACCACCAAGAATGGGGCAGAAGAGCTGCCTTATTTTATTTTTGTAAAACAAAATTAGGAACCATGCACCTGGTATAAAGCAGCTAGGCTCGACATTTTTCTTTAGTTTCTAGGTTACATACTCTGCATTTGAGCAACTAGTGAGGACAACTATAAGAAGTCAAAAGCAATGTAAAACCAAGGGCAGCCTGCCACAGCTTCAGCTCCTCAAAGTTGACTCGCTTTGACACATATATTTCTGTTGTCAATGAAATAGGATTCTGTGAGTCCTAGGCAGATGGTGTGGTTAGGATCTTTCTAACTAGGTGATGGAAGAAGGGCACAGAAGGGAAAATAAGATTGCTGAGCCCATGATGTGTCAGGAGCCAAAGGTAGCAAAATTCAGCTGCCATACCCAGCTCCCTGAAAACTCCTTTTCCTATCGAATATAGGCATACCTCCCAGAGATATTGAAGGTTCGATTACAGACCATCACAATAAAGCAAGTATCACAATAAAGTGAGTTGTAAGAAGAAGTGCAATAAAATGAGGCATGCCTATATAAAAAAGAGAACACTGGTGCTGACTGCTACTAGGTACTAGCTTGCTGAACATACTCAGGGTAAATAACAAGAATAGTACAATCTCCTTAACCTTTACTGAGCTCCTGATGCTCACAACAGTGTTGTGAGGGAGGCTGGGCAGAGATTATCGCTCCACTTTGGGAAATCTGAGGCTCAGAAACAGTATGTAGCTTACCCCCAGTCCTGTAGACATTAAAGGATATAAATAGTATTCAAGCCCAAGTCTATCTAGATCCTATTATAGAGCTCACCACATGAGAAGAAACAGTCATAAGGAATGCAACAGTACACAATCCTATGATCTATCAGCAGGAGCCATGTAGAGAGACCTATAGAGATGTTGATGATGCATTTACGAAGGGGATGACCAAGAATAACAAGTCCAGTTTGGGAAAGTAGGGAGGAGTTTGATGCCTCACAGAAATCCTCACCATGCTCTGAAGCCACAGAAAGAACTAGCAGAATTTGTCAGAACTAACAGAGCTTGAGATACAAAAAAATGAAAATCCCATTTCTTAGCAAAAATTATCTTCTAGGAGGAAAAGAGGCTGGAAAATAGAATAAGCAGGGAAGAAGGTAGAGACTTAAAAGGTATCCCTAGGCTTTAGAATCAAAATCATATGTTCATTTAAATTTCAAGCAGAAACATAGGAAGTCCTCAGTCAAGTATTTATGTGGTCACTGTTAGTCTTTCAGTTGCCACAATGATGCTGCAGAGCAAACTACCCCTAACTTAGATGCTTGAAACAACAATCATTTAGTTTTACTCACATGTCTCTCATCTAGGTTAGGTCTATCTATCCAGGCATGGCACCAAGCTTTTGGTTGAGTCCAGGTATGATCCACATGTCTCTTATTGTTCTGGATCAGCAGGATCCATGGGATATGTCATATTCATGGTAATGGCAAAAGGGGAAAAGGATAAGCCCAATCACAAAGCACATTCTAAGCCTCTGCTCTTGTCATGTCTGTTTAGTCAAATGGCCAAGCCTAAAGAAAGGGCATGGGGGACCACAGTCCAACCACCACTAGGACAAAGCAAATAACAGGGCAAAGCTCAACACCAGTGGGGCAGGAAAATACACTCCTCCTATAAAGATTGGAGAGGAGAGATTGTGGCTGAGTGAGGTGGAAGGCTGCAGGAAATGAAGACCTTCCTCTTAAAGGGCCCATGCCTGACCTTACTCACTGATGGACTTGCTCACTCTGAGTTCCAATGCTAGAGCAGCTGCTCAAAAAGTGACAGGGACATACAGGGAGACACTGAGTTTGGGGGCTTTAGGGCAAGTGCTGGAAGTATGGTTTACCCCCAGACAGAAGTGCTGTCAGAAGTTGTTCTTTTGTTGAGCCCTCACCCCACCCAATGTGTGGACACAGGCCTGCATAATACAGGTCATTCCACCTAGATGATTCCATAAGACTCCACTTCTCCCAACTTGTGGGCCCACCTAAGCTGCTTCCAGTGGTTTATTCTATTCAAATGGCCTTTCTAGGCTCTTGCTTCAGACATTCATAAAATCTCTTGAAGGCTCACAAAACCTAAAGAAGCAGTATCTGGCCTCACCCTGCCCCATACCCCTTGCTGAGCAGTTTCAAGCCCTGCACTAGCAGCAGCCACCCTCGGTTCTTGGCTTGGCCTCTCAAGGCACCTATAAGTGCAGCATGTGTGGCAGCCATCTGAGGATTGTTTGGTGACTCTTATGAGGTGGCCCTGGAAGTGCACAGGCTGCTACTGAATTTGGCCTGTGGCTGGCACACCCAATGGCCTGCTATAACTAGCGCTGGAGCCAGTGCATCACTCATGGCTGAATCTGAGGAGGACACACCTGAGGGGCAGACTGGAAAGGCACCAGAGCCCTGCTAAAGTAAGTTCTGCTCCATAGGGTCAGCCCCTCATTGGCCAATCCTCACAATCAATCAGCCAAGGGGTCAATCCCTCTCACTGGTATGCAAATAACAACCAAGGCTCAATCAAAACATGAAGGCACACACAACTCCCACAAGGTATACACCTGGAGCACATCTCTCAGGTGACCAGGGAAGATAGCGACTAGGCCCCACATGACACCTACTACATAAAGCACTCTAATAAGACCAGGAGAATTAGGAGCCCTACCTAATACATAGAAATAAACACAGGGAGGCAGCCAAAGTGGGGATATAAAGAAACATGTCCCACGTGAAAGGACAGAATGAAGTTCAAGAAAAATAACTCCACAAAATGGAGACAAGCAATTTACCAGATGCAGAATTCAAAACACTAGTTATAAGGATGCTCGATTAATTTAGGGGAAGAGTATATGAACTCAGTGAAAATTTCAACAAAGAGCTAAAAAAAGTAAAAATGGAAATGGAAATTATAAAAGAGAACCAGTCAGAAATGAAGAATACAATAACTGAAATGTAGAGGAAATCAACAGATTAGATGAAGCAGAGGATCAAATCACTGATTTAGAGGATGCGGTAGCAGAGAACACCCTATCAGAACAACAACAAGGGAAAAAATTCCAAATAATAATAATAATAAAGATAGTTTAAGGACTCTCTGGGATAATTTGAACATAACAATATTTGTATTATAGGGGTACCAGGAAAAAAAAGAAAAACTGAGAGCAAGGAATTGTAAACCTGTTTCAAGAAATAATGACAGAAAACTTTCTTAACCTAATGAAGGAAATAGATATACAACCCCAGGAAGTTCAGAGAGTCCTAAATAAGCTGAAACCAAGGAGGCCCACACCAAAACAAAGAGAGAATCTTCAAAGCAGTAAAAGCAATTAGTTACCTACAAGGGATCTCCCATAAGACTCTCAGCCAATTTCTCAACAGACACTTTGCAGGACAGAAGAGATTGAAATGAAATACTCAAAGTGATGAAAAGCAAAGGCCTACAACCAAGATTTTTCTGCTCAGCAAAGCTATCATTTAAAAATCAAAGGACAAATAAAGAGCTTCCCAGACAAGGAAAAGTTAAAGAAGTTCAGTATTATAGGAAATGTTGGAGGGATTTTTTTAAGAAGAAAGAAATATGTATTAAAAATATGTAAAAAGAATGGCAATAACAACATATCTAACAAGTACTTCAAATGAAAAAGAATTAAATTCTCCAATAAAAAGACATAATGTGGAGATTGGAGGAAGATGGTGGACTAGGTAAAAGTAGGGTTCATCTCTTCCCAGGACCACATTGAAATTAAAACGAAACTGTAAAATAACCAACATGGAGAATCACCTGAAGTCCAGCTGATCATAACACTTACTACTGATAACATAAAGGAGCCACATCGAAGCTGATAGGAGAGGTGAAGTCATGAATTGGGCTGGACCCGCATCCATGTGGGGGAAGGATCACTGGGAGGGAGAGCGAGGCTGCAGAGGCTCTCCTGAGGGAGAGAGGGGTCCTGGTCTCATCTGGGGGCTCTCCAGCACAGAGTCCCAGTCCAGGGAAGAGGAGATTCCAATAATTCTAACCGTAGAAACTGGAGAGGATTCTGGCTGTCTGGGTGAGATGGAAGGTGACTGAACCCCTAGATGTCCCTTTGAAGGATGCGAAGGCTTTCTGACCTGTGGACGCTCACCCAGGATGCCAGTGGTGGGTCAGAGGCTCGCACGGGATTCATTCTGAAAAGGTCTCCATTGCCTGGCATCTGTACGAGGGCTGGAAAGTCAGCCACCATTGTGCCTTAGTCCAGCCCCCCTACCAGGCAATTTACAGACCCCACCAGCTTGAATGTACAGACCCCTCCCACAGGGCCATTGGAAGCCGTAGTCTGAGAGTAGCGTTTCTAATCCCAGCAACAGCGGCCAAGACTGTGAGCCACATTTCAGAGATAAGGTCAGGCAGATCGCTGCTGCCAATGTGAACTTGGGCAGATATTGGGGACCTGTGGGCTAGTCCCAGACATCAGCTTGTCTTGCTGCGAACTGGGTCTTCTGTAAGAAATCACAACAGTTACCAAATTTTCATCAAGACTGAGGCTGAATTGATCTGACTGCCATTGTCTCTCCTTGATCCCACCCCACACAACCTGCAGACTGCTCAAAGCAATTTTGCTGGATGGTTGCCAAGCCCTGCTCCCAGTGAATCAGAACCAAAAGTATTCACAGCTGGGCGGCCATCGCTGTGAGGCGTTTCCAATCCCAGCAACAGCGCCAGCATTGTAAGCTACATTTCCATTCCCAGAGGGCGACAAGCACTGTGAGTCACATTTCAGTGATAGAGTTAGGCAGATCACTGCTGCCAATGTGAACTTGGCTGGATATCGGGGACCTGTGAGCCAGTCTCAGACAACAGCTGGTCTTGCTGTGATCTGGGTCTTCTGTAGGAACTCACAGCAGTTACCAAATTTGCAGCAAGACTGAGGCTATATTGATCTGACTGCCATTGTCTCTCTGAGACCCACTTTACCCACTAATTGCCCCAGGAGGCCCATTGACAGTGAACTGCCGCAGCCCTGCCCTTCCCCTGCCCTGATCTCCTAATCCACAC
>NW_024342472.1:122335-147269 GCF_902729225.1 Pteropus medius
TTAATATATGACAAAGGAAGTAAGAATATACAATAGAATAAAGACAGTCTCTTCAATAAATGGTGTTGGGAAAATTGGACAGATACATGCAAAAAAAAAAAGAAGCTGGACCATCTTCTTACACTGTATACAATAGACTCAAAATGGATTAAAGATTTAAATGTAAGACCAAAACCATAAAACTTTAAGAAGAAAACATAGGCAGTAAACTCTCTGATATTACTAACAAGAATCTCTTTTCAGATTTATCTCCTCAGGCAAGGGAAACAAAAGAAAAAATAAGCAAATGGGACTACATCAAACTAAAAAGTTTTTGTACAACAAAGGAAACCATCAACAACAACAAAAAAAAACAACCGATTGTTTGGGAGAAGATATTTGCTAATGATGCATCTGATAAGGGGTTAATATCCAAAATTTATAAAGAACTTATACAAAAGCAAGAAAACAAACAACCCAATTTAAAAGTAGGCAGAAGACCTTAACAGATACTTCTCCAAAGAGGAAATACAGATGGCTAACAGACATATGAAAAGATGCTCAAGATAGCTAATCATCAGAGAAATGCAAATCAAAATATCACCTCACATCTGTAGGAATGGTTATCATCAATAAATCAAAAAACAGTAAGTGTTGGCGAGGATGCGGAGAAAAGGGAACCCTCATACATTGTTGGTGGGATTGCAAATTGATACAGCCACTATGGAAAACAGTATGGAAGTTCTTCAAAAACTTATGGATATAAAAATATCCATAATTTTATGGGTAAAATATCCATAATTTTATGGATAGAAATGGATATACTTTTTGACCCAGTATTGTACTTCTGGGTATTTATCCAAAAAAAAATCAAAACAATAATTCATAAAGATCTATACACTCCAATATTCACAGCAGCACAATTTACAATAGTCAAGATATGGAAGCAACCTACATGCCCATCAACAGATGATTAGATAAAGAAATTATGATTCATATGTAAAATGGAATATTACTCAGCCATTTAAAAAAATGAAATCGTACCATTTGCGATGACATGGATGGATCTAGAGGTTGTTATGCTGAGTGACATAAGTCAGACAGAGAAAGATATATACCATATGATTTCACTTATATACGGAATCTAAGGAAGAAAAAGAACAAACTAATCAAAAACAGACTCACAAATATAGTGGACAATTTGGTGACAGACAGAGGGGAAGGGGGTTGGGAGGCTGGGAGAATAGGGTGAAGGATTAAAGAAGTACAAATTAGTAGTCGATAGTTGGGCATGGGGAGCATAGCAGAGGGAATGCAATTAGCATTAATATAATGGTTAAATGGTGGGCCAGGGGAGGGAGGGAGCAATTGCGGGGGTTGTTTTATGAACATTATAGAGATCTAACCAATGTATTGTATACTTGTAAATAAATAAATCTATTTTTTAAAAGTCTATTGTTTAAAAGAAATTTTAAAAGTTAAATATGGATTTTGTAACACATAGAACAACCACTATGTTTTACTAAAAATATACGCAAGAGGTTAATTAGAATATTAAAGATGTTTATCCCGAAATGAGGCAGGGAAGGGGAAATAGAGGAATAAAACAGAAGGAACAGAAAACGATAAAATGACAAACTAAATCTAAACATATCAATAATCATATTAAATATAAATGGTCTAAACATATCATAAAAGAAAAAAAGAACAATAGGCGCTATAGAAAAAAACAATCTGACACCTGCATCCTAGTCCTCAATGTTCACAGCCTAATTGAGAAGCAAAACCCAGAACCAGGTAAAATGATAAGTGAACCTCATACTCATGGTGCTCCAACCATATTGAGGACATATTTCAGTTCTTTGAACACTCAGGGCCTCTGTATTTGCAGCTCTCTCTGCTTGGAGCACTCTTTGCATGGCTGGTTCCTTCTTTCAGGACGGAGTTAAAATGTCACCTCCTCAGAGAAGTCTTCTCTGGCCAATATATGTAAAGTAGTTAGCTTACCTCTTCCTCACTCTCTATTCCCTTGTCCAGCTTTTCTTCATAGTCTTTATCACTATCTAAAATTATCTTGCTTGTTTGTTTGTTTGTTTATTTCTGTGTCATTTCTCCCACTAGAATGTCAAGTTCATGAAGGCAAGGGACCATGTCTGTTTCATTCATTGCTATACCTTCAGCATGTAATGAATGTTCATAAATATCTATTGAGTGAGAGAACAAGGAAACATTTAAAACATGTTGAAAGTACACACATTGACATAAAATTGAAGGTATATATGGAACATAGAAATTATTTCTAAATCAGTTGGGGTTAACTGGGAAAGTTTTCTTAAAGAAGATAAATTTCATTAAAGGTTTGGAAAATGGGGAGACAAATGGATTTGCACAGAAGGGGTCAAGATATTCAAGACCATGGAAATTTCACAGGCAAGCAGATTAAAGATATAAACATAGCCTAATAGTGTGGTCTCAATTGGGCCACATCTAGAATTCAATTATATCTGGCAGGTGGAATTAAGTAATGCCTTCTTTACCACTCTCCACCCACAAGCCAATTTCAGTGATTGATTTGTACTTACAAATTCTTCTGTATAAAGGACCGGCCATAGCTCTGCATGGATTTCTGTTGAATGGATGGTGAACCCAACCAAAGTTATGTTTCTGAAAAGAATGTAGGGCCCCTTGGAAAGAATCCACCAATGATCAAAAAGAAGTCAGGCATAGTAAGTCAGATTTAGCAAGAAGAGCAGAGACTGAAGGGCAGGCAAAATTTCCAATTATAGGATGGTTGTTGTTGCCTAAATCCATCTTGGTCCAACTACTTATACTGTGCTCTGGGATATAAGTACTCTGAGTAAAAGCCAAATGAGCTGACTAAACTTAGTAACACCTCAGGACCCAAATAACATGCTATGAGATTCTCCTAAGGGAGCATAATGCAGGTACACCAAAGCTATGCCACTCCTGACTTTGCAGTTGATTGCTAAATTCTCATTGCTCTATGAGTATTGAGAGAATCGATAACCAGGACAATCAGCAGGACACAGAAGGCTGGCAAGGCAGCAGCAGCAGCAGCAGCATTGAGAGTCTAGAGCACAGTATTAGCAACAGTAGTGTTGATCAGCTAATTCAGAGCTCATATAAGGTAACCCCTAGGGATTCCCAGAAATACCTTGGCAGGGTTCTTTTGAGAGGGACAGACCTAAAATTACTGTGTGAACAGATAGGAGACAGAGTCAGGGTTGGTTGGTTACAGCCATAAATCAGACAAGCTAGTACAAGAAGATGTGATACAAAAATAACCTTTGCACTAGACTGGCTATACTATTATTTACTCTCTGATAACAGCAGCTGTTTTCTTGGTACCATTAACTAATTTCTAATATTAAAAACCTAATAATTAAAATGATAAACTCATATGGACAAGTCAGTTAAAATCTTCTTTGATAAATCTATTTCCTTCTCATTGCATGTTAATACACTTCTAGAAAACCTGTTCTCACTTGGGCATATTTAGTGATTATGTTCATCATCAGTTCCAGTACAGAAATGACACATTAAAATAGGAGTCTTGGAACCACATACAAACCCACAGAAAGGAACATTAAAAATGGGATAAATATAGGATCTCAACTGGATGTCACAAGAAATGTGACATTGGTTGTGTTCTCGGAAATAAGGAAACCCTTCCCAAAATGCTTTTGATGTGAATAGATTAATGTCCCGGTTCTATCTAACTATATATTCAATTTCAGTCCAGCTCTTGAACTAATGGAGATAATAGTCAACAAATTTACACTTATTGGTCTTACTATGAGCCAGGTACCATTCTGAGTATTTACATGTAATAATGCTTCCAATCCTAGCAAAATCCCTATTAAGTAAGCTCTCATTATCTCTATTTTGAAATTGAGCAAAATAAGGCTCAGAAAGTTTACATAGTTAATGAGTGACAGAGCCAGTACTCCAACCCAGGAAGTTTGATGTCAGAGATAAGCTCTTAATTGGAACACTTTCTGCGCACACCTAATGCTTGTATCCCACCTCTGGCTTCCCAGAGTACTCCAGAGTGGTACTCCATCAGTCTACCCTTCCAGGAAGTTCCTATACAAAATAGAAAATAGGATAAACAAAAATATGCCCATTCACAAACTAGTCTGTCCAGCTCACTCTCTCCATTGGCAAGTACTTGTTTGATTGGAAACCTATGCTCTTTCACTATAAGCAAATGGGTGGGCAGCATAATAATTCTCCCAGCACCAGTTTAAGGTTTATCCTGGATCATAAGACAAAACTGCTCTATCCCATATCTGGATATAATCCCCATGACAGGCTGTTAGTAGGACATTGATTTTAAGTTGGTTCTCTAGCATAGAGATGGCTCTTACCAAGTCATCAACATCCTTTACTCTGGTCTGATGCTCAGTCTCACAAGGAAACAGGCTATAACAGGCAAATAAATCTTGAAGATAAATTGTTTAAAAAATTTATCAAAATTGTTTAAAAATCGTTTCTTCTATTTCCCATTTGATATAATTTTATATCACACATCTGATGATCTAATCATTTTTTATTTTCTGTTTGGTACAGGTAAACTTAACTTAGAATCCCAGCTCTGCAATTTTCTAGCTCTATGTTCAACCTTAGGCAAGTTACTTAACCTTTCTGTGACTTAGTTGCTCTAAAATGGGTACACAGATGCCTCTTGACAGGGGATTTATTGAGGGAAAATGAGCATACATGTAAAACGTTTGGCCAAAAAAAGATACCAAATAATATATTATCATTTTATTTTAAATTATGTAAATTCTCAGGACACAATTGAAATCTAAAGTGATAATAAAATAATCTTATAAATCCAAGAATACAGGATTTTTGATAGATTACAGTTTCTAGTTTTCTATCTATGACTCTCTACTGCTCAGTATTAATGATTTGTATAGCCTCTTATTTTCATGGCATTCAAAAAATGCCAGCGCTCAGCCAATCTTCAAGCACAGTCTCTAGTAACTAGACAGGCAATTTCAATCCTCACAAATTCAGTTCCTACTATCCACTATTTTAACCAATGCCTAAACTAAATGCTCAGATTCTTTAAGAACAGTATCTAAAGCTAAGCTATTAGTCTAAATTTCCAGAGAGCGGGTTCAAAAGCCAATTAAAATAAACCATAGGGTATCACTAATGGACCATTTAGCTGCTCCAAGAACACCTCAAAATATATTATTAGTCTTTCTCTTACCCTCAGGCATTCTGGAATACCAAAGTCTAGACCAGCATAAAGAAGTGTACTTCCAAAAAAGGGAAATTCAAAATGAGAAATTATAGAAGAAAACCAAATCCACCAGACAAATTTTAAGCAAGAAATTAACATATGCCACATTTTCAAATATGCCCAAATATCCATATTTTAAATTAAACACTTATTAAATATTGAGATCAGTTGAGTTTCCATCAATATTATACATGTTCTGCAATATTGTAACCATACATCTTTTATTAACTACATATCCGTAGATTTCTAATAACATTTCCATTTGGACTTCCTGTAATTGGGGCTTATATTAGAACATAGACACTTGGAGAGCATGAGGAAAGGAAGGGAAAACATAATAATCATAATGTGCTTTCATTCGCATTGTCAGCAGAAACTGTAGCTTGAGCCACATAATAGAAAGCAATATTGACCTGAAATACTGCATTAGAAAAGAAAAAAAAATACAATGATAGATTCGGAATAGAGAAAGAAAAGTATAACATATTATCAGAGGTAATTACAGGTTTTCGGTATTTTTTTAATTCATTAGTTATCATTTCACCAAATTTCCTGTCTTTGCATGAAAGAGCTCTGACTTTTGCTTCTGCAAAATACTCATCGTACAATTTTGAAATCTAGATCATAGACACAGTAAGAGGCACAGACAGGCAGCTACCAAGTTATAAACTAATGGCTCTATTTTCTGTTATTTTCTTGCTTAATCTCTGATATTTGTCTGTCAAGCCATCTCTTCAATTTGGATGGATGCTACATGCATTTAACCTTTATTTTTATTTTTTTCTCTACCATTTTTCAGGTCATGCTTGCCTTAACGTGACTAAAAGGACTGGGGCATGGTCACCATGAAATATCAGTGCCAAAATAGATTTGTGAAAGCAAAATAAGGGATAGGATGGTACTCATTTGCCTAGAGAACAAAGGCAGGCTGCTATGATCTGATCTTCAAGCCAAAGAGAATTGAGAGCATAGTTAAGATCAAATATAGGGTCATTCCAGCAGGAGATGATAGATCCAAGTGGATAAATATGAGAGTTAACATCCATGGGCAAAACTGAGGCCAAAGCTATAAAAGGCCTGACAACTAGGGACAGCATTTCCTTGTTATCAGGCATCTTTTAAGAGCACAGGACCTCATTTCTTTAGATATGCCTCTATCAGCATGAAGAGCACAAATTGCACATTAAACTCCTTCCATGATGCTTAGCATGCAATAAATGCTTACAAATGGTATAAATAGTAGGCTAAAATACAAGTCCATGATCCTTTATATGCATTCCAAAATACAAAGAGATCTGAAATGGAAAAATATTTGTAACTCATTTGGTATCAAAATCTGACATGAACAATTGTGAAGTTATTTATCATCTATATTTATTCTCAGAATGAATATTTATACATATATTTTGCCTCATAAATATTATTCTTATTGATTATGAAGCACTGCCTCACACTCCACTGACATACTATAAAATCTTTGGTACACACATTGAATACCCTACTAAAATCTGAAAAATTCTGAATTTCAAAACACAACTGTTCGCAAGGATCAGGTAAGGGAGGTGGACCTGTATTAAAGGGTCAACTGTAATTGAAAAAAAATAAAAGTGGGGGAAAGATGAAGGAAAATAAGAGGTTCAAATTTACAGTTATAAAATAAATAAATCATGGTGACGCAATATACCACAGAGGGAATATAGTCAATAATATTATAATAACATTGTACAGTGTCAGATGGCTACTAGACTTATGGTGATTATTTCTTTCAGTATATAAATGTTGAATAACTATAGCACATACCTGAATCTAATATAATATTGTTATGTTAGCTATATTTTAATGAAAACGTTTTAAGAAAAAAATGTAAAAGCAGTTGTCTCTGAGTGTTGGAATCACATACTTTGTTTCTTCATACTTTTCTGTATTTTTAATACTTTCTTTAGTACATACATTATTTTTTATAATTACAGAAATATCTTAATAAAATACCTACTCATCACAGTTATATCAGGACATCCATCTACCTATATGCCTTTAACAGTTAATTCAATATATACACTTGAAAAAAAATAAAACATAAAACATAGTTTTCTAAATATCATACTATAAATCAGGCTTTCATCAATAGAAACTTTCTTCCACTTTAATTATTTCAAATGAAAATTCTAAATGAGAGGTATTGCAACTGAATTTTTCTCTCCTAACTATTCATTTATTTTGACATAACTTGAAGCTGGAATGCTTGTTTTAGATGGAATTCTAAATGCTTTTCAAACGTTTTTGCCAAGGCAGAAGAGAATGAGCAGGTACTCCCAGGGGCCTGAAGGCATAAACTGTCTGCCCAGTTCTCCACTGTAACCTAGGTACCCAACCCAGGGCCTAGAAGGACTGAATAAATGAGTGATAAAAAATGAATAAGCCAATAGCTAATTTTCTTTATAGAGCATCTTCTGAAAACAATCCTGCTTGCAATACTTTAAGGATGAAAGAAACTCCTCATAGACAAAGACACATTATTTACATGTCTCTCTTGGAGTTAATCAGTAACCCCTAGAACAAGGAATTTTCTTGGTGGTCAACCAAGCATTTTCCAAATGGCCTAGACATTTTTAAACCAAAATAATAAGGAACATATGGGGAAGGGAACACCAGTGGTTTGGGTTTTTGTATACTTATCCCTGCAGCCAAATCAAGCTTTATAGATTAGAAACCTAGAGTAGAATCATGAAGTGGAGATGGCTTACCTGGGAGGAGGTGTGTGTGTGTGTGTGTGTGTGTGTGTGTGTGTGTGTGTGTGAACTTTGAATTTCTTTAACTATGCAAATTGGCTTGAAGCCAATGACTCACAGCCTGAAAGAAACAGGAGAAAACTGAAAGTAATTGGTCTCCATGCAGATAAAAATCAGAACTAAAACTGACATGATTTATTCCTTCCATTTTCTCTGGAATCCTAGTAGGGCTATTGGAAATGGAGTGGGCTAAGTTAATTAGATTCTTTATTGGCAAGACTAAATTAAGGAAATCTGAAAGTAGGCTTAAGAAAAAGTGTCTTCTCTTTAGAGGAAAGGGAAGTCTGCTTCTGCCTTTTCTTCTACAACTATTGTGGAAAAGGGAAATCAGATGCATTTTGTGGACCATAATTCTCAGCAAAGAAGGATCTTCCACTGAATTCTGACAACAGACTGGAGCCCTGGACCATGCTCTTGACAATACAATACTCCATGCTCTTGACAGCCTAATAGTCCTCTGCTTGAAGGCAAATCTCTTTATGTTCAAAGTCTAGCCTGTAAGTAGGCAGAGTCACTGTTGTGAGGTAAGGAGGTCTAGGAAAGGCTCTTCTGCCCATTTAGTCATTCAAAAACATTTATTGAGGGGCTACCATTGTCCAGGCTCTCACCTGGGAGATAGGAAACTGAGTATAGTGAGAGAAGAACACAGAAAATTACCTCTTGCTTGTTGTGATTTGGTCTCAGAATATAACAGGAAGGAACAAAAACGTCCCACCCTATCCCAGCCCTCAGTCTAAAAATCCAATGGTAGTATTTCATCTCATTAGCCAAAGATCGGACTCCCTGCTGCAGGAGCACTTTAAGCTGTATCAGTTATTCCCTCTTCATGTTACAGAAGTTTCCCATTCATGCCTAGAGCAGTATTTGATAGGGGCGAGATAAAAGAAAGTTACAAGAGTCTGGGAACCTATCAGAGAGAGTACGAGTATAGGAAAGGGAGAAAAGGCTTTGTTTTCCACCAAGGCCGGGGAGAATGAAGGCAGCATCAGGGGTGAAGAACACCAAGAACAAACTGCTAGCTTTAACAGATTTGCCAAGGATTGGCTTTGCAATAGATACCAGAGCCAGGAAATGGATTGGGGGAGTGCAGCACCTGAGCAAAAGGTACCCATAGAAGAGAGAAGACAGACAAGTATGCAAGCTAAATTCATGTGCTCAAAATTCATGTAGTTGTTCCTACTTTTATTTATGATAACTATAATTCAGACCACTGAGAAATATAAGCCATCCCTCCCTTTCACACTCCCCTATATTCCCGGACAGGTTCCCAGAACTACCAAGATCTCTTTTCTAGTCTGTAGACCACAACTGGGATTGTGTGATTATAAAACAGGAAGGTACATGGGTTATGGTTCTTGAACTCTAATGAAATCAAGGTAACCGATAATGTCTATGAAAGTCTTCCCACACATAAAGTATCACTTATGGTCATAAATTTGTGTACTTAAAGAGATTAATCCACATTTTGAGCTTGTTGTTAATGGATCCATACTTTGACCTTGATGTTAAACTCTCAATCTCTCTCTCTCTTGCACACACACTTCATACATTTTCCACTGTCATTATTATACAAATATACCTAACAATACCAATATGTCTCTATTCAAAATACACCTTCAATACTCATGCAGTCTGAAGCACCCCAAATATCCTTTGACAAATAATTAGAAAATATGTCCAACAAAGGCCAATTTTAAAAAATTTTTATTACCTTAAAATATACAGTACATTGGTTAGACATTTATATAGTTTATAAAATGATCTCCCTAATTGATCAATCTCTCCTCTCACTCTCCACCTAGCCAATATATTAATGCTAACTGCATTCTCTATGCTGTGCTCCCCAGGCCCAACTATCAACTACTAATTTGTACTTCTTTAACCCTTCACCCTATTCTCCCAGCTCCAACACCCTTCCCCTCTGTCTGTCACCAAATTGTCCACTATATTTGTGAGTCTGTTTTTGATTACTTTGTTCTTTTTGTTCCTTAGATTCCACATATAAGTGAAATTATATGATATATATCTTTTTCTGTCTGACTTATGTCACTCAGCATAATAACCTCTAGGTCCATCCATGTCGTTGAAAAAGGTAGAATTTCATATTTTTAATGGCTGAGTAATATTCCATTGTATATATGAACCATAACTTCTTAATTCAGTCATCTGTTGATGGGCATTTAGGTAGCTTCCATATCTTGGTTATTGTAAATTGTGCTGCCATGAATATTGGTGTGAATAGATCTTTACAAATTATTGTTTTGGTTTTCTTTGTATAAATACCCAGAAGTGCAATTGGTGGGTCCAAAGGTATATCCATTTTTAATTTTTTGAGAAACCTCCATACTGTTTTCCATAGTGACTGTATCAATTTGCAATCCCACAAACAATGTATGAGGGTATCCTTTTCTCTACATCCTCACAAACACTTGTTGTTCTTTGATATGTTGATGATAGCCATTCTGACAGGTGTCAGGTGATATCTCATTGTGGTTTTAATTTTCATTTCTCTGATGATTAGTGACCTTGAGCATCTTTTCATATGTCTTATGGCCATCTGTATTTCCTCCTTGAAGAAGTATCTGTTCAGGTCTTCTGCCGATTTTTTAATTGAATTGTTTGGTTTTTTTGTTGTTGTTGTTGTTGAGTTGTATGAGTTCTTCACATATTTTGGATATTAACCTCTTATCAGATGTATAATAAGCGAATATCTTCTCCCATTCAGTCGCTTGTCTTTTTGCTTTGTTGATGGTTTCTTTTGCTGTACAAAAACTTTTTAATTTAATGTAGTCTCATTTGTTTATTTTTTTCTTTTGTTCCTCTTACCTGAGACGATATATCTGAAAAGAAATCGCTGCCAGTAATATCAGAGAGTTAACAGCCTATGTTTCCTTCTAGAAGTTTTATGGTTTCGGGTCTTGCATTTAAGTCTTTAATCCATTTTGAGTCTACTCTTGTATATGGTATAAGAAGGTGGTCCAATTTCTTTCTTTTTTTTCTGCATGTATATGTTTAGTTTTCCCAACACCATTTGTGAAAGAAACTGTCTTTATCCCATTGTATATTCTTGCTTCCTTTGTCATATATTAAGTGAGCATATATGTGTGGATTTATTTCTGGGCTCTCTATTCTGTTCTATTGATCAATGTATATATTTTTATGCCAGTACCATAATATTTTGATTACTGTAGCCTTGTAGTATAGTTTGATATCAGGTAGTGTAATACCTCCAATTTTGGTCTTCTTCCTCAAGATTTCTGTGGCTATTTGGGGTTTTTATGGTTCCATATAAATTTTAGGATTATTTGTTCTAGCTCTCTGAAAAATGTCATTGGTATTTTGATAAGGATTGTTTTGAATCTATAGATTGCTTTGGGTCATATGGCCATTTGAATGATGTAAATTCTTCCTATCTTCTTCAGTTTCTTTTTTCAATGACAATTTTCTAAGGACAGGTCTTTTACCTCTTTGGTTAATTTGATTCCCAGGTATTTTATAGATATCTATGCAATTGTAAATGGGATAGTTTTCCTAATTTCTCTTTCCAAAAGTTCATCATTGGTGTATAAAAATGCCACTGACTTTTGAACATTTATTTTATAACCTGCTACTTTACTGAATTCATTGATCAGTTCTAACAGTTTTGGGTGGAAATTTTAGGAGTCTCTATATATAGTATCATGTTATGGTTTAGTAACATATTATTTAGCTTCCTTGCGTTTATATATTTTCCAGATATTTTTTCTTGTAGTTGATTTCTAGTTTCATACCATTGTAATGGTTGAAGATGGTTGATATGATTTCGATCTTCTTAAATTTGAGACTTGTTTTGTGTCATACCATGTGGTCTATCTTAGAAAAAGTTCCATGTGCACTTGAGAAGACTGTATATTTTCCTGCTTTGGGGTGAAATGCTCTGAAAATATCTATTAAATCCATCTGGTCTAGTGTTTCTTTTATGCCCATTGTTTCCTTGTTGATTCCTTTGCCTGGAAGATCTGCCCATTGGTGTCAATGGGATGTTAAAGTCTCCAACTATGAGTGTATTAATGTTGATCTCTCCTTTTATGTCAGTCAATAATTACTTTATGTAGGTGCTCCTGTGTTGGGTGCATATATGTTTACTAGGGTTATGTTCTCTTGATTTATTGATCCGTTTATCATTATGTAATGCCCTTCTTTGTCTCTTAGTATAACCTTGGTTTTAGAGTCTATTTTATATAAGTTTTACTACCCAAGCTTTTTTTTTAAATTTCTATTAATTAGAAATATCTTTTTCATCCCTTTACTTTTAGGCTGTGAGTGTCATTTGATTTGAAGTAGGTCTCTTGTAGAGAGCATATGCATGGATCTTGTTTTTTTTATCCATTTGGCTACCCCATGTCTTTTGATTGGGGCATATAATGTATTTACATTTAAAGTGATTACTGAGAGTTACATAGTTACTGCTATTTTATTATTTGTATTTGTTATTTCTATTTTCTTTTTTACCCCTTCTCTTTTTACAAAAGACTTTTTAACATTTCTTGTAATGCTGGCTTGTTGGTGATGAATTCCTTAAGCTTTTTCCCGCCTGGGAAGCTCTTTCTCTCACTTTCCATTTTAATCAAAAGCCTTGCTGGGTAGAGTATTCATGGTTGTAGATTCTTGTTTTTCATAACTTTGAATATTTTTTGCCATTCCCTTCTGGCCTGCAAAGTTTCTAATGAAAAATCAGCAGACATTCTTATGGGGGTATCCTTGTAAGTAACTAGCTGCCTTTCTCTTGCTGCTTTTAAGATTCTCTCTTTGTCTCTGATCTTTGGCATTTTAATTATGATGTATCTTGGTGTGGGCCTGTTCGAATTCTTCTTGTTTGGGACTCTTTGTGCTTCCTGAACTTGTATGTCTAATTCCTTTGCCAGGTTAGAGAAGTATTCTGTCATTATTTCTTCAAATAGAGTCTCAATCTCATGCTCATTCTCTTCTCCTTCAGGTACTCCTATGATCCGAATATTTTTATGATTCATGTTGTTCCAGAGGTCTCTTAAACAATCCTAATTTTTTAAATTGATTTTTCTTTTTGTTGTTCTGATTGGGTGTATTCTGCTACCTTGTCTTCCAAATCACTGATTCGATCTTCTGCTTCATCCAATCTACTGTTGAATCCTTCTAGTGTATTCTTCATTTCAGTTATTGTATTCTTCATTTCTGTCTGATTCTTTTTTATGGTTTCTATGTTTTGTTTTGTTTTGTTTTGTTTTATGCTTACTATCTCTCTGTTGAGGTTCTCATTGTGCTCATCCATTCTCTCCATAAGTTCGTTGAGCATCCTTATAACTGTTATTCTGTACTCTGTCTCTGATAGATTATTTGCCTCCATTTCATTTAGCTTATTTTCTGGGGTTTTCTCCTGTTATTTCATTTGTAGCATGTTTCATTGTTTTCTCATTTTATTAGCCTCTCTGTGTTTGTTTCTATGTGTCTGAAATATTTGTTTCCTCTCTTAACCTTGGCCAGATGGCCTAATTGAAAGTGTCCTGTGTGGCCCACTGGGGCACTCGCCTGATCCCCTATACCAGGGGCTCTGCACATGATCTTTGTGTGGGTTGTGTGTGACCTTCTGTTGTCGCCAAGACTTTATTGTTGTTAGTACATCAGTGGATGGAAATAACACTCAGGCTGACTAATTGTGGAGATTAGCTGCACCCACAAGGTAAGAGTTTCTGTGTGGGGGCTGACCCCACTGAGTGGGATTTGCCCTAGCAGGCTTATGTACTTTTTGCAACCACCATTTGTGTGTACCGCTAATGGGGCTAGTCAATAGTTGTTCTGTTGTGGTCTGGTGCCAGTGTCCAGAAGTGTTGGTTTTGTGGCCCCTTGAGAGGGGCTACCCCATAGGCCAAGGTCAGTCACTGCTTTTGATTGCTCAGGGCTATCCGGTGGGAACTACAAAGCAATCTACAGGTGATTGTTGCCTATCCTGGATCTATAGGCAAGTGGAAGAGACAACACTGTAGGCCGCAGTCTGGTTATTCCCTGTCCCTGACCTAGGGCTGTTTAGCAGAGGGACCAGTGCTCCTCCAGGTCTGATACTGCCTGTCAATTGCCCATAAGTCTCTGAAACTGGAAAGGCCTCTGGGGGATATGCACGTTGGGTGGCACAGGGACCCTGAGAGTCTCCTGTGTCTATTGAGTGAATTTCCCCTGTCACTGCATTGTTAGTTTACATGTCAGTGCTGTCTCTATGGCTCCCTGTACAATTTTCCAATTGTAGCAAGGTCAGCTGCTATACACCTTGGGCTTGAATGTGCCACCCCAGGGCAGGGGCAGCTGACTATCAATGTTCAGCAGGAACTTTGTGTATAGGATGGCACAGGAGCTCAGAAAGACAAGGTCTATCAGGTCAATACAGACCCTGTGATCCCCTCATGAGATATTGCAGTTCGTACAGGTAGCATTGGTATGTCAATAACTGTTTTCTCTGAACTGTGCTCACTGCGCTAGCAAGATCTGTTGCCTGCACAGACTGGGCATCCTCAGAGCCAAGCAGGGTGCCTGTCAATGAGCTGTAGGTACTTTGTACCTTGAGTGAAGTGGGATCTCAGGGAGACAAGGTCCAGCCGGCCAATACAGCCTCAGTTTTGCTACAGCTTCAGTGCCCGGGTGTTCCTGCTGTAGTCACAGATCCCAGTGAGAATAGCTGCCATCTGGGGAGGTCCCATAGACCCCTGTACTCCCCAAATGCAATATTGCAGCTCTTGCAGGCAGCAGAGGTCTGCCTGCAACTGATTTCCATGCAGTGCCTGCCCTTTGCTAGCCAAAGTGTGTTGCCTGTGTGGATTTGGAGACAGGGGAGAGGGGCAGGGTAGTGATGGTTCACTGTTAATGGGCCACCTGGGGCAATTTGTGGGTAGGTGGGGTGGAGTCTCTGAGAGACAATGGCAATCAGATCAATACAGCCTCAGTCTTGCTGCAACTTCTGTAACCGTTTGCTCGTTCCTGCAGAAGTCCCAGATCACAGCAAGACCAGCTGCTGTCTGGGACTTGCCCACAGATCCCTGAGATCTGTGCCCAAGTTTGTGTTGGCAGCAGTGATCTGCCTGAAACTATTTCGGAAATGAGGCACTCACAGACTGGCCACCAGTTCTGAATGCTCGGCCCAGAATTGTCACAAGGCATGGCAGCCATCCAGCAACAAAAGCCCTGGACAATCTGTAGATTGGGTAGGGTGGGCTGACCTCAGGCCTGTGCTTCCTAATGGTCCTGTGGGAGGGGTCTTCACAATCAAGCTGGCTAGGTCTGTAGATTGCTAGGTAGGGTGGCTGGACTAAGGTACAGGGTGGCTCCCCTTCCAGCCCTCATACTGGTGCCAGGTAATGCTGACTTTCTTGGTATGAATCTCACATGAGCCTCTGACTCACCACCATGTCCCAGGTGAGTCTCCACATGTCAGAAAGCCTGTTTGTGGGTCTTTCAAAGGAGTGTCTAGGGTTTCCATCTCCTTACCTCTCAGTGATCCTCCACCACCCGAGGGTGTAGGTCCAGCCTGATTTGTGACTTTGCCCCTCCTACCGGCTCCTTTACATTAGCAGATGTAGGTGTTATGATCGGCTGGACTTCAGGTGATTCTCCACATTGATTATTTTATAATTTTGTTGTAATTTCAGTGTGGACCTGGGAGGAGGCAAACCCTGCTTTTACTTAGTCCACCATCTTCCCAGTCCAAATCAAGAAAAACTCTACATCCCAGCTTTAGTCTGTACCCTGACTCTGGGCACAAACTCAGCATCTAATTTCAATTAGTCATCTTACAAATGTGTGACGAAACTTGTAATGGGATATCAGTGTGAAAGCATAGGTAACATAGAAGAAACACATCCCCAATGATGGAAAAACTCCAGATAGCCCCTCTTCTTCCCAGAATGTCATCTTTACATTACAGAGAACAGCACATTTAGCTTTCTTCAGTGAAAGGAACACATCTGACAGGCCAGTTTCAGAGCACGTCAATGACTTCAATGAGGACTACCCCTATAGAAGACTATCATCATCAGACTTTCCATGCCTGTCAGTCTCAGCAAGAAGGTTTAAGGCAAAATCCAGCAAGTTCGATCTGTCTCAGATTGACAAAGACAGAAAAATACTCAGCTATATTTGCCTTCATGCGATAGCACTTTTAAATATACTTCAGGTGTCTGTTTTTTTAACACGATCCCCCTGTTTGCATCTGCTGATCCCCTGATCTTCTGATTGCAATATAACACATGCATAAAACAGTGCCAATGTGTTTGTTTTAATAAGGCCATCTGAGCAGCTGTCTAATGATCCATGGTGTTAAATGAAAACTACAGGTGTTCAAATGCAAATTTTATGGCTCAGGGCCCCCTTATTACTGCTCCACAATTAGCAGCCAAATGCTCTTAGGCTGTACAAAGAATTGCCACCATCATCAGTACATTCATTTCATTCTCTGCCTAAGTGTCTTCTCCCAAAGGAAAAATCTGCTTGGCATGGGAGAGCATAATAGTGACAAAACAAAAAGGAAAGAACACAAACCACCCCCTGTCCAACCACAGGCACCTATTGGTTAAGGGGCAAAGAGCCAGTTGAAAGGCTCTACTCCTTGAGGAATCTTCCAGAGTGTCTTCATGGCCAAACTGAGTAGTCTTGTTGAAACTACTGGTGTTTGTGAGGATTTCATTAATTCTTTCTTCTTCATGATTCTCCAAGCTTTATCACTCTGCTATGCCAAATTACCAGAAAACTACATAACTGGACCCTATCACTCTGGCTTCTGCTTTTACACATCCATAATTTTAACCTCATCTCTTCAGCTTTCACTGAGGGTACATATAATAAGCAGTAAAGGAAGAAGTCTTCTGTAGCTCATGTGAAATTATCTATAGAATCATTCATTACATAGCTCAATACCCTTTACATAAAGATGCCTAAAACAAATTTAATTGGAGCTCAAGAAAAAGCTTTCTTTCCATATCAATGGGTACTCTTTCTTCTACAAAACTAGCATTTCTCAATTCAGGCTCCACATTAACATATCTGCATGCCAGCTCCATTCTAGGCCAGTTAAATTTGGATTAGGAGTGAGCTTTAAACAGGGCTGTTGAGATGTGCATGCAGCTCCGGGGGTCACCATTCACAATGTGCTTGGCCAAGCTCCAGAATTATACTCTGCAGCCAAGATTAAGAACCACTTCCCCAGAAAATGAGTTTTACAACTCACTACTTTTGCCTTTTCATTTTTGTTACTAAGAAGCTGAAAAATAATTGTATTGAATTGCAGTAGTTTTCCTCTGCCAAAATTTTTCAGTATAATGTTCCCTCTGGATCCTCTTATGTTAATGGTTTTACCAGTTCTTTAATATAAGCTACCAAATATTATTTTTTGTAGATAAAGTAAAATGAACCAAGTAAATAAATATTTGTTGGGTTGCACAAGTAGATCAATACATGGATCTCAAAAATCACCTCAAACTTAAAATTGCTAAAAATGAACTCCTGGTTTCCCTCATATTAGCTCTTCCCCAAGTCTTCCCCATTGTGGTATAAGATGCCTCGGTCAACCAGTCTCAAAAGTCATCCTTGACTCTACTCTTTCATTCCACATCTTGTAAACATCAGCAAATCTCACTAGTTTTATATTCAAAATATACGTAAAATCCAATCACTTCTCATCATTTCCACTGCTACCAGGATTTCTTGATTTTAGGTTGCCTTTTTCCTTTTTTCTTTTTCTTATTGTGTGTATGTAGGGGGAGGGGAGTAGCCTCAAACAATCCCAGACTCTCTGGGGCTTCCAGAAATAAATATTTCTTGCTCAAGTTATATGTGGGCTGTATCTCAGGTGAACTCTGCTGGGCTCCTCTGGGATGAGCTTAGTTCTACAAGTGTATAAAGGACCAGACTGAAGTCTATACTATTCTCATGGTGGAATGCAGTTTAGAGATAGCAGAGCCAAACCACTATAAGTACATTTGAAGCTCTGCTCTGATGGGATATAGGTTACATCTTCTCACATTTAATCAGCCAAATCAAGTCACATGGCCAAGCTCAAAGTTAAAGAAGGGGAAAATACATTCAGTATACAGAAAATCTTGGCAAGGAAGATACAAATACTTTAAACAAATATACAATTGCCACAGCCTCCTAATGGCTATTCTAGTTTCTACTCTTGTGTCTTTTATTTTTTTATAAATACAGCAGTCAGAAGATTCTTATTAAAATTCAAAATTAGTAATGTAACTCCCTTGCTTAAAATCCTCCGATGGCTTCCCATCACATTTAAAATTAAATATAAATGCTTTGTTTGTTTGTTTGTTTAATATCCCTTTCATGATCTGATCTCTCCCCAACTCTATGGTCTCCTCTCATAGCACTCTCTTCTTCACAAAATCTGTTCTGGCCACATTGATAGCCTTTTCACTGGCTATCCCTTCTACCTGGAATGGTCTTCCACTTGGTCTTTGCACTCTGGTTCCTTCTATTATTAAAAACTAAGTTTAACGATTACCTCCTCGGAGAAATCTTCCCTGTCAACATAATCTAAGATTGCTCCCCACAGTCACTGTCTCATAACCCTATTTTAATTACCTGCATACCATGTATCACTATCAGAAGTTATCTATATTATTTTGTTTGAATATTATATGGCTCTTCCTACTCGAGTTTCAGCTACATGAAGGCAAAGGCCTTGTCTGTTTCATTCACTGTTTTATCTATAGCACATAGAATAGCATCTGGAAAATAATAGTACTCAATAGTTGTTGAATGACTCAATCACTCCCCAAGTAATTTTAATCTTTGTAAATCCTCAACTAAATATAATAACAATAGTGGGTTCTTCAACCATAGAATAGGGGATTGGCCTAGATGACCTTAAGTTCTTTGATTTTTCTAGCCAAGTTACTACATTTGTATAGCAATTTTCCATTTGCAAAGACTTTCACAATCCTTACCACTTTTTATCCTCACAATAACTCTGTGGATTTTCCAGAGTAAGGTATTGATACAGATGAAACCACTTTATGCTTTGGGACAGGATAAGGGAGAGATGATAATTGAGAATACCTTTGCTAACTGATCCTTTAGCACCCAGGGAGAAGTAAGCAGTATGAGCCGAGCTCTTCGGGTTCTATACTTTCTTATCCAATCTTCTTAAGACATTCAGGCATTCATACTGATGTTGTGTGCCAGCTCCAGTCAGGCACTATGACCCAGGTGTCTCTTTTACCCTCAGAATCCAGACTTCCCTATCCTATATACCTCCACTCAGCTGGGTCTGGTCAGAGAAATCCCTGTGACTGGACTGTGATCTTCTCCCAAAGCACTTTGTTCTTCTCCTTGTGAAAGGAAACAGTCTCCAGAAATAAATGAGGTAAGGGTCTCTGGTTGGTATAATGAATTGGATCAAGTCTGGATCTTGATGAGGGGTGTGTCTGACCATTTCCCTGCCTACAGGTAAGTAGAGAGAGGAATGGGTGGGCCAACTTTACCATCTTACAAAATAATAGTATTTTCAATATGGTCTCCAATATGAAATTCAGTTTGAGATTAGAGGGCCAAAGAAATCATTTCAAGAAGACAACAATAAACTCAGCTATGAGTAAGGAGCATGCTTTTTGATTGATAGCATTCATTAAAGTATGGCCCAACAAATGAGCCAGAATTCAACAGTGTGTAACTGTTCTTGGAACAAACTTCAGCTAAAGACAGAGACTGTTGAGGCATGTCCAGATCCTTCATCTCCTACCTGCCAGTGTCCAGAGGGCTTCACAGAGAGCCTTGCTTCTGTTAATTTTGCTAACATATTTAGTGTTTGCCTCTGGCCCCTGAAGAACCCCGTTTCACTCTAGGGAATATAACCTGCCTTGGTTATCTGTTCTCATTAAGGGGGTTAAAGCCAGAACAGAGAAAAACAACCCACTCAATAAGACAGCAAGGCATCAGTGGGGTTCAGAAAACACTTTTAATCTTATGTTTGGGAAACACTATGCTTAATGAAAGGTAAAGGGGAATGCAAGTGATCATTATATGGCCCTGTTTAGAAAATAGAAAGTACATAATGATGGAAGACTTCAACAATGCTTAATTTACCTATCAAATCTCCTATCTCCAACTACCACCATCCTTTAAATGGATCCCAGAATAATTCCCTTAGTTCCAAATGAGAATTCCCATTTAAGGTTACCTTAGTAAGTATAATATGTTTGGGTACAGGTATAGACAAGCATAACTGGAACATAAAATTGTGTATGGGTGCAGATGAATCAAAGTTTGAAGAAACATAGAGGGGGTCTGATCATGCCAGATGTTGCATGGAAGGCCAAGGAGTTTGGACATTCATTTAATGGTAATTCCTGACTTGGCCAGGGGAAGTTGGTGGGCAGTGGTGAATACAACAAAGGAGATATTTGTTACCTGTTAATACCCTCCTCCCACTGACCCAGCACTACCACACCTGAAATCCCAATAACAATATCACAACAATAACAATATTAGTCATTAATCTTTACTGAGCACTTATTATTATTCCAGGATCTATTCTAAGCACATCATATAGATTATTTCTCATTCCTCCAGTTCAAGATATTACAAGTCCCTAGTAAAATACATAACTTATCTGGGGGTAAGATACTAATTCATTATCAACCACTAGCATCTAAATATTTACTAGATCATCATAGTAATAAAGGGTGGTATGCAGAGAAATAGCATGATGAAAAAGTTTTTAGAAGATTTATTTGACAGCTGTATAGAGAATCAATTAGGACTAGAAAGAATCTAGAACCCTGAAGATGAGTTAGGAGGCTGCTTCATACGAAATCCTATTGCCAAATAAAAACTTAAGTTGTAATTGATATATCCTATAAGTTTTATAAATTTGGAGATATATATATATGTGAATGTGTGTATGAAATATACGTATGTATGTATGTATGTATGCATGTATGTATGTATTACACACACTTTATTTATGTACATACTAGAAAACAAGCCCAGTTGGATGGGTCCTTTTAAGTATTAAATGCATAACTGTGGGTATACAAAGGGAGGCCCAGAATTAGTTTTAGATTCAATTAGTTTGGGCACTAGAGAGAAATGAATTGCTCTGCATAAGAAAAGTTGTAATATCTTTATATATCTCCTGAGAGGACAGGAGCATGAAGTAAAGAAAAGGAAAGAAACATGAAGAGAGAGCAAGGAGGCTAAGCAACATAGTGGGAGACTGGAGCTCGAGTTGCAGAAATAGCTGAGGATCTTAGAAAGACAATGATGGCTACCACTCCATTTGAAGTCCTGTGCACGTTTGTAATAAAAAAGAAAAATTCCTTCTCTCCATATCCCCAAGTTTCAGGAAATCTGCTACATCCACTTTCCTTCTGTGAGTGGGTTGTTGGGAAATTAAGGAGAGGGGCTGTGTTCTGAGTTTGAGTCAACATAATATAGAACAGAAACAACACATACAGCACCATAAGACCCTGAAATAAAACAGTCTCAGCAACAGCAAGTTTTCAGAGCTATGGGTGACTATAATAGCATTAGCACCTTAGAAATTCACAGCTTGCAGAGGGCTTTTTACTTTCCACAATCTCTGGGATAAAGGTTCCAGCCAACCTTATTTAGATTTTAAAAATTATGATGGTGAATCTAGCTGACATGTGAATGTGTACAGAATTTTTTTTTTTAGGCGAGGCAACTCTTAGTTAACCTCACAGATTGCAAGAACCTTGTTAGCTTACAATCCCTTATTTTTTTTTAATTTTTTACACCTACAGCACCTGGTCTTCCTAGGTGGTCTCCCATCCAAGTACTAACCAGGTCCAGTCCTGCTTAGCTTCTGAGATCAGACGGGATCGGGCTTCTTCGGGATAGCATGGCCATAGACCTAGTATTTTCTTGACGTGAAATGCAAAAGCAACAAGAATTAGAAAGTTTCTAACACAATTTGGTTGCCATAGGCCTCTGAGCTTTTCTTCTTTACTTTCTTTTCTTTTTTTTTTTCAGTGTTTTACCCCTCTCACTCAAAGCAGGAGATAAATTACACAAAGGGTGCAAAAATTCCAGCCTTAGGTAGATCATGCCTGCAATCTGCAATCTGTAAGTGAGCTTTATGAAGAAAGAAAACAGATCAAGGTAGACTATTGCAAGCCATATGCCAGTTTCAGACATTGAAGCTACAGCTGCACTATCAATTAGAACATTCTAATACCTGGTTATAAAGACTGACATTTTGGAAGTAATTATCAGATATTTTTAGGTAATTGTTGCTGCAGGAACACACAACCTGTGCATTTGGAAGATAGAAGACTGGATAGTGGCTTCTTCCTTAGAGGCTGCATTATCATAGTTGTCTCTAACCATTTTCAACACCTATGGTGTTTTGTGATTGCCTCAAATATAGCAACTGGTCAAATGTGAACCAAGGGGGAACTGCCACCTCTTCCTCTTTGCTAAGTATCATAAAAAGCAGCAGGGGCATATTGAAATATCAGACTAAACCACAATGACAGAAATAACCCATTGACATGCCGGATTCCCATTAAGAGTACACATCACTACAGCTAATTTTCTATACCTGATAGGGGATTCTAGGGGGCAATAACTGTTCTGTCAAAATGCTGAGATTGTCAAAGATGTCTCTTTCCAGACAGAGGGGGGCAAAAGAGGAAAATCTTAGCTGATTATTTTAGTTAACATATAGGTATTGTGTTTCTCTACCATGTGATAAAGCTCTAGGTTACATGTTGTGGGGGAGACAAAAGGGGCCTTAATACCAATAATGAAGAATTCACAGCAACACTTTTGCATAAAATCATAGAATTTGGAAGCCGCCTTTGGAATCAGCTGCCTCACTGGTCCTCAACCTGGTCCATACATTAAAATCACCCAGGAACGTTTTTAAAACTACCACAGAACTCAACTCTGACTAATAAAATCATATTTTTAAAAATATATTTTATATATTTTAGAGCTCCCAGGTGATTCTAATGTCATCCAGAGTGGATAACCACTTATTTTACAGGTAAGAGAACTGAGACCCACAAGGTCACATACCTATGACAAATCTACACCTAAAATCAGGCCTCTGTTTTCTCAACGAGTGCTCTTTCCCCTCATGTAATGCTCCTTCCTGTCAAAGAAACCAAGACTTAGAGAAAGTGAGGAACTTGTTCAAGTTCACACAGAGTGGAAGAGATAGAACTGAGACTTGAACCCAGTCTGATTCCACAGTCAGTGCATTTAGCCACTGTGTTGTGTGTATCCCAAAATGAAGCCAATCAGCAGGATCAGGTTTAGTGCCAAGTAATACTGAAACCAGTAGTGCTAGAGGAATACAGAGAAAAGAGCAGTATATAGGAGGCCAGATTTCAGCTGGACCTAGAGATCCAGACAGAATTTAGAGAATCTGACTTGCTAGGTTGGGAGGAGTTGTGGTGGGAGTGATGTCAGTGAAAAATAGAGAAGGAATTCCACAAGGTGTATATGGGAACCAGGGCCATAATTTTTTTAACATAATTTTAAACTTAAAATGTGCAAGAATAGTACAGAGAACTCCTGTATAGTCTACTCCTGCCACATTCACACTGTTCTCTCTCCTTTCTCTGTCTCTCTTTCTCTGTCTCTCTCTACACACACACACACACACACACACACACACACACACACAGAGGCACCCAAAATGAGAAAACAAAGAAACATGTCTCAAATAAAAGAACAAAACAAAGCTCTAGAAAAAGAACTAAATAAAATGAAGGCAAGAAACCTACCAGCTACAGAGTTCAAAATACTAGCTGTAAGAGTGTTCAATGAACTTACAGGGGAAAAAATGAACACAGTGAGAACTTGAACAGAGATAGTAAACATAAAAATGGACATAAAAACTACAAAAATAATGAGTCAGAAATAAAAAATTCAAAAATTGAAATAAAGAATACACTACAACAAATCAATAGTTGATTAGATAAAGCAGAGGATCAAATTAGAGATTTGAAAGACAAAGTAGCAAAAGTGACATCAGAAGCACGGTGGCATGGGGGTTCTCCTTGATCTCGCTCCTTGAAATTACAACAAACTGAACAGCTACAATCCAACAGAAAACACCCAACCTAACACACAAACAAGTCTAAGAAATCTGTACATCAGAGCATCTGAAGGTGGGCAAATCAGGCAAACAAGAAAGAAGGAAAGGAAAAGGAGCAGAGACCAGTGCTGCAGACACAGCCTGGAGCTCACTGCAGTATGCAGGGAGAGGAGAGAATTAGGTGGCAATATTCACTTTTTATGCCCAAAGCATTCCTGCCTGCGTGATCAGTATATTCAACATGACATAGCTCAGATATGAGAGCAGAAACCAGGGCAGAGACAAATAACAGAGAGATAAGGTAACAGCTATGTTTTAGCAACTGCCATTTTCAGACACAGGGTTGAGTCACAGAACCTGGGGCCCTTCTCCCACCTTCGCAGAGTGTGCCTCCCTATACCCTCCCAGAGCTAGCAGCAGGTCCCAGAGGAAACTGAAGCATCAAGTGTTAGGCTACAGAGCAGGAAGCCTCCAGCCCCAGGAACTGAAACATGTAAGCAGCCAGTCACAGTAATAAAGGTGGAGATATAGAGGCAAGGCCACTGAAGTTTGGCAGCCAGCATTACTGGAAAGAAATGAACCACAGATATACAGATGACCTCCCCCAACCCACTGCAACAGCATTCATCCAGGTTGATCTGAGAGGAGAGAGTACAGAACTGCATCTGGTTAATGAAAAAGTGCTGGGAATTCGGGAGCTCCTCAGAGGCTCAAATTTCCATCGCCCATCGCATTCTCCCATGGGGGTGGAGCCCTGAGAGTGAGATGACTTAGTTACAAAGGAGACATACACCTCTCCAGGAAATA
>NW_024342472.1:147283-166298 GCF_902729225.1 Pteropus medius
CAAAGCATAGATCTAGGAGGCCTGGAGGCTTGTGTGCCACTTACTGGAAAACAAAAGAAAGATCTCTTTTTATCAACCTGCTAAAGAGGGATTGCTCTAAATAATAATTTTTTAAAAATCAGAATACATTTCCATTAATGCTTAAGTGGAGAAATAATCCATCAAACACCATGAACAACAAAGGTGACAAGGCAGTTCAGCAAAAGAAAAAGAAAAAAGAAAAAAGAAAGAAAACAGAAAAATCTTCAAAAAATAAACTTTAAGATATAAAAATATGCTATTTAACTGACAGAATTCAAGATTGCAGTTCTGAAAAAATTTGAGATGCGAGAAAATTCTGATCAACGGTTCAATGATCTCAGGAAAAAAATCAATGAACAACAATAATACTTTACCAAGGAGATTGAAACTCTAAAAAAGAACCAAATAGAACTTCTGGAGGTGAATAGTTCAATAAAAGAGATGAAAAACTGAAATAGCAAGCTTAGAAAATAGAGCTGACCAGAGGGAGGAAAAAACTAGTGATAGTGAAGACAGAAATCTGGAAACGATGCAGATGGTAGAAGAAAGAGACTTGAGAGTGGGGAAAAAAATGAAAGAACTCTACAAGAACTATCTGATATCATCAGAGAAAGCAATGTAAAAATAATGGAGATTCTAGAAGGAGAAGAGAAGGAGAAAGAAACAGAGCCTATTCAAAGTGTCAGCGAGAATTTCCCAAGCCTACAGAAAGAAGTGGATCCCGGAATACAAGAAGCAAACAGGACACCTAATTATCTCAACCCAAAAAACCCTTCTCCAAGACATATTATGTTAAAATTATCAAATATTACTGACAAAGAATTTTCAAGTCAGCCAGGGAAAAGAAGATGGTAACCTATGAAGGAAAACCCATGAGATTATCATCAAACTTTTCATCAGAAACTCTACACCTTAGGAGGGAGTGGAATCAAATATTCAAACTATTGAAAGAGAGAAATTACCAAGAAAGAATAATATATCCAGCAACGTTCTCCTTTAAATATGAAGGTGAGATAAAGACCTTTCCACGCATATAAAAACTGAGGGAATTTTCTACCACAAGGGCTACATTATAAAAAATACTAAAAAGGGTTATTCTACCTGAAACAAAAAGATAAAAAGATACAAAACCATAAGTAAGATGACTAAAAGAAAGACAGAGACAGGAAATTGCAACCCTTATTCAGAATAAGGTATATACACTTAAATATTACATAATGGGGCTTGGGAAAAATGGCATAGATGATAGAGGCTTTGTTCATACCACTTGAAACCAAATCGAAGTTGTGACAGAAACACAAAGCAAACAGTAAGAAAAGTCACCTGGGAACTGCATGAACAGAAGTATTACAACTAAGGAGAGAAATAATTATTCATCTAGCAATGGTAGAGGGTAGGAGAGGGAAAAGACGTGAGGCTTCCCAGTTCTGAGCAGCTCAATGGGACAGAGGCTACGGCAGCGGCAGCCGAGAGCTGCACACGCTTCTTAAAGGGGCCGTGTCCATGACCGGACTTTCTCTATGACGGATCTGCTCACTCTGAGCACCAGCACTAGGTCGGTGGGACGAGGGGCATCATGGACTAACAGGGCAACACTGAGTTGTTGGAATGAGAGCCTGAGGCGAGGCACTCTCACAGGCAGACGTGCCTATATTATCTATTTTTCCTCTGTTGAGCCACTCCCCAACTGTCCACGGACTCAGTGCCTCCAGAGCTGAAACATCATCAAATTAGATAACAGCGGTAACTTCACCCACAGGATTCCCTGAAACTCCACCTCATGGCCCCAACTCGCGACCCCACCCAAGCCACATCCAGGTGTGTCCTTGCTTAGTCAGCTGCCCCTTGCTGAGCAGCACTTAGACTCACCTTGGTGGCAGCTGACTTCAGTTTCTGGTGTGGTTTCTTGAGGCAACTATAAGCACAGCATCTATGGATTGCTTGCTGAAACTTAACAGGTGGCTCCAGAGGGGCACAAGCTGGAGTTAAACTTGGACTGCAGCTGAACTCCTCTAAGGACTGTGCCACTGGATAACTACTACACAAAACCATGCTAATAAGACCAGGATACTTAGGAGCTTTGCTTAGTACATCGAAATAGACATACAAAGACAAGTAAAATAGGAAGACAAAGAAGCAGAAACCATATGAGAGAACAGAACAGAGATCCAGAAATAATGGAGTCAAGCAATCTAACAGATACAGAGTTCAAAACACTGGTTATAAAGATGCTCAGTGAACTTAGGAGAAGTGTAGATGAATTCAGCATGAACTTTAAATGAGAGATTGAAAACATAAAAATGGAAATGTAAATTATAAAAGGGAACCAGTCAGAAACGAAGAACACATCTGAAATGAAGAGTATATTAGAGTGGATAAAAAAGATGATTGAACCACTTATATAGAATATGGAGAAGCCAAGGATACTGAATTAGAATGGCAATGAAATAGCATCCAAGACTATAATAGTAATTTAAGGAGCCTATGAGACAGAATTAAATGTAAAAATACCTTGGTCATAGGGGTACCTGAAAGAAAACAAGAAGATGAAGAGCTATTTGAAGAAAAAATGATGGAAAACTTCCCTAACCTGGTGAAATAGACATACAACCCCAGGAAGTACAGAGAGTCCTAAGAAAGAGAACCCCAGAGAGGCCCACACCACACCGCATTACAGTTAAAATGCCAAAGGTTATATACAAAAAGAGAATCATAAAAACAGCAAGAGAAAAGCAGATACTTACCTACAAAGAAGCACCCATAAGACTGGCAGCTGATTTCTCAAAAGAAACTGCATGACAGAGGAGCTTGGCAGGAAACATTTGATGTGATGAAAACCCAGGATTTACAACCAAGAATACTTTATCCAGCAAAGCTATCATTTAGAGTTGAAGGACAGATAAAGAGCTTCCCAGACAAAAATAAGCTAAATGCATTTATCACCACCAAGCCAATATTACTGGAAATGTGAGAGAAACTTCTTTAAGAAGAAAAAAATATGTATCAAAAACATGAATAAAGAATGGTAATAACTACATTTCTATCAACAACTACCTAAAATACAGAATTATGTGCTCCAATCAAAAAAGAATAGCTGAATGAATAAGAATACAAGACCCCTACACATGTTGCCTACGAGAGACTCACTTCAGACTAAAAGACACACAGAGACTAAAAGGAAGGGGATGGAAAAAGATATTCCCTTGATGGAACTGAAGGGTATTGCATTGAATGAAATCAGTCAGATAAAGACAAATATCACATGACTTCACGTACATGTGAAATCTAAAGAACAAAATAAAACAACAAAAGTGGAAAGAAACTCATAGATACTGAGAATATTTTGAGAACTACAACATGGGAAGGGAATTGGGGGAGACAGTGAAAAAGGCAAAGGGATTAAGAAGTACATACGGATAATTGCAGAAGAGACATGGAGATGTAGAGTGTAGCATGGGGAAGACGGTTAATAATGTTGTAATAAATATGTATGGGAGAAGAAGGGTGTTAGATTTAGTGGGATGACCACTTTCTTGATCTCTAATCACTGCTCACTGAAACTAACATATTATTGTTTGCCAACTATATTAGAAAAACACTAATTGATTGTAAAATGTAACAAGGAGCAACTAATTGTCTATTATATTTCAACATAGGCATAAAGAAAAAATATACATATTACATAATGGTTAAAGAGAAAAAATTATCTCAAAAAAAGAAAAAGAAAACAAATATAGTAGCCACTGCAACACAAAAATGAAATCACCACATAAGTAAGGACAACTTTAGACAACAAAAACAGAAAAGAGGAAGGAATGAAGGTCTAAATCTGCAAAGTAGAATGGAGATAAGATGCACGCTGAAGAAAAAAGACTACCATATATATTAAACATTTTTACATAAACCTAATAGTAACCACACACACACACACATAAAACAAGAACTGATAAATTAAATAAAACAAAAGAGAAAAGAGGAAAAATCATAGAACATCAACAAACTAAAATAATAGACAGAAACAAAAGGACAAAGAAGCAATAGGGACACCTGGCTACTAGAAAACAAAAGATAAAATGGCTGAAGGAGACGTCAGAAACATGTGGGAGTGAGAGATAACCCAGATCTCTCCCCTTGAAACAACAATAAGCTGAACATCTAAAACTCAACAAAAAAACACCCAAACTGCACACCAGCACGTCTGAATGTGGGATCTGCGCTTAAGAGTTACCACAGGTCAGAAACCTAGTGTCAGGCAGTGGACAGGCAGAAACAAAGAAGCTGCCTCTCACAGCCTGTGCTCCCTGTAGGAGGAAGGGGAGGGGAGAAGGTGCGGTGAGTTGGTTGAACAGTCCTGCATGGGAGAGCTGTGAGCTCCACGCAGCTGGAGGCAGTGACCAGTCATCAAGGCAGAAGACAGAGAAGCAGGGACAACAGAAAAGCAGTGACAGAAAAGAAGCAACAGTTGATTTTTACCATTTGTGGTGGCAAAACCAGCTAAACTGCAGCCCACATCCCCAACCCAGAGGCCCCCTCCCTCCATAACCTCTGAGATGGAACACTGCGGAGACCCAGGGAAATCTGAGCAAATGCTCCCAAAACTATAGTGAACACTGACAGGGACTGAGACTGAGGGTAGCGAGCATAATTAAACATCTATAAGGGAAAAAAAAGGCATTATTAAGACTTTATATAAAGCAGGGATCCAAGACGCATAGATGCCACCTACTGGAAACGAAAAGAAAAATGCCTTTTTTTGCAACAAGCTAGAGAGACCATTATATAATAAATCTTTCTGAAAGAAAAGAAGACTACATTTCCATTAACACCCAAGTGAAGAAATAGTCCATTAAACACCATAAACAACTAAAGTGACAAGGCATCTCAGAAAGAAAGATAAAAATCTCCAGAAAATAAGTTTACAGACATAGAAATATGTGACTTAAATTCAGAATGGTATTTTTGAAGAACCTCAAAGAGATCAGAAACGAATCATATCAATAATTTCAGGAACTGAAAAAAAAATGAGCAGAATGAGTTCTTTAGCAAGGAGATTAAAATCCTCAAAAAAAAAAAACAAATAGAATTTCTAGAGATATAGAACACACTGCAAGAGATGAAAAGTGAAATAACAAGCTTGGGAAATAGAGTCGGCCAAATGGAAAAGGATCAGTGACATTGAAGACAGAAATCTAGAAAGAAAAGGAGAGAACTGGAAAAATGAAAAATAATGAAAGAGAAATACAAGAACTAGTGGATACCATCAGGAGAGGAAACATAAGAATAATGGGCATAATCGAAGGTGAGGAAAACGACCAGGGACTAGAAAGCATTTTCAAAACAATACTTGAGAATTTCCCAAATCTAAGGAATGAGCTGGAGCTTGGAATTAAAGAAGTCAATAGAACACCCAATTATCTAAACACAAAAAGGTCTTGACTAAGACATATTATATTAAAATTATCAAAAATCAAACACAAAGCCAGAATTCTCAGGGCAGCCGGAGGCGGGGGGGAGGGGAAACAGTAACCTATAAAAAAAAACCCGTTAGATTACTGTTGGACTTCTCAGTGCAAACCATACAAGACAGAAAGGAGTGGAATCACATATTCAAACTATTAAATGAAAGGAACTACCAGCTAAGACTATTGTATCCAGCTAAGCTCTCCTTTAGATCTGAAGGAGAAATAAAGACCTTTACAGACATAAAAAAATAAGGGAATCTCCACTGCGAGGCCTACATTAAAGGAAATACTGAAAGGGGTCAGCACACCTAAAACAAATTGACAAAAAATACATAATTATGAGTAAGGGGACTAGCAGCTAGATAGAAACAGAGGAGTAAAACATTTACTAAGAACAGGGCATTATAAGCTTCAGCAATAACAAGAGATTTGCTAAAGCAAAATAGAAATGAGCGTTCAGCATACATAGGGACAAATTGAGGCAACAATGACTGAAAAGGGAAGGATTCAAAGATCCAGATTTGCAAAGGGGAATGGAGATAAGACGCACACAGAAGAAAATGGATGACTCTCTCTCTCTCTCATATATATATATATATATATATGTATATATATATATATATATATGTGTGTGTGTGTATATATATATATATATACATACGTATATATATACGTATGTATATATATACATACATATGTATATATATACATATATGTATATATGTATACATATATATATACACATACATATATATGTGTGTGTGTATATATATATATATATATCTCCTTTACATATATCCTCTCTCATATATATATATGATATCTCCTTTACATATTCATAATGGTATCCAAATACCAAAGATTCAGAATAAAGGATATGATATAAAACAAGTAAGACCAGAGGGGAAACCCACAAAACCCTACCAAAATAAAAAATAATATAAAATAAAATAAAATAACAGAAACACAAGGACGGGGAAGCAATGGAAACACCGAGATACCAGAAAGCAAAAGATAAAATGGCTATAAAAAGATCACATATTTCAATAAACACCTAAAATGTAAATGGATTGAACGCATCAATAAAAGGACACAGAATTACAGAATGGATCAAAAAACAAAACCCAACCATATGCTGCCTCCAGGAGACACATCTCAGTTCCAAAGAAAAATATAGACTCAAAGTGAAAAGGTGGAAAATGATATTCCAAGCAAATGTCATTCTGAGAAAAGCAGAAGTTGCAGTACGAATATCGGACAAAATAGACTTCAAAATAAAAATGGTAAAGAAAGAACTAGGGACACTTCATAATGATAAAGGGAATCATACATGAAGAAGACATAACACTTATTAATATCTATGCTTCCAATCAGAGACCCCGAAATATATAAAGAAATTACTAATACAACTAAAGGGAGGAACAGACCAAAACACCGTTGTAGTAGAACTAAATACCCCACTGTCAGATATGGACAGATCATCCAAACAGAAAATCAAAAAGGAAATAACATCCTGAAATGACACATTAGATCAACTGGACATAATTGACATTGGCAGAGCCTTTCATCCCCAAACAGCTGCTTATACATTCTTCTCTAGTGCACATGGAACATTCTCAAGGATTGACCATATACTGAGACACAAAGATAGCCTCAACAAATATAAGAGGGTTGAAATCATACCAACCATATTCTCTGATCATCATGCTTTGAAGCTGGAGATCAACTGTAAAAAGAAAGCTGGAAGACCAACAAATACATGGAGATAAAACAACATCCTCCTGAAGAATAACTGGGTCACAGAATAAATAAAAAGAAAGATCAAGAGATACAGAGAAACAAATGATAATGATAGCACAACATATCACAACTTTTGGGACACAGCAAAAGCAGTAATAAGAGAAAAGTTCATATCATTACAGGCCTATGTCCAAAAACAAGAACGAGCCCAAATAAACAACGTACTGTTTCATCTTAAAAAAACTAGAAAAGGAAGAGCAAATGCAGCCTAAAGTCAGCAAAAGGAAAGAAATCATCAAAGTTAGAGCAGAAGTAAATGAAACTAAAAACAAAACAAACAAAAAAAATAGAAAAAAATAAATTCAACAAAGAGATAATTCTTTGAGAAGGTTAATAAAATTGACAAACCCCTGGCTAGACTCACTAAAGAAAAAAGAGAAAGGACACAAATAAACAAAATCAGGGTCGAAAGAGGGGAAATTATGACAGACACTGCAGAAATACAAAGTATCATAAAAAAATACTATGAAAAAGTATATAACACCAAATTTAATAACCTAGAAGAAACGGAAAATAGAAAAATACAACCTTCCTAGACTGAATCAAGAAGAACTGGAAAATCTAAATAGACTGATTAGCAGTATGGAAATTGAAACAATCATCAAAATCCTACCAAAAAGTAAAAGTACTGGACCAGATGGCTTCAACACTGAATTCGACCAAACATCCAAAGAAGATTTAATACCTACTCTCCTCAAACTCTTCCAAAAAATCGAAGAGCAGGCAATACTTCCCAACTCATCTTATAAGGCCAAGATTTTCTGATATCAAAATCTGGTAAAGATACCACAAAAAAGAAAACTACAGACCAATATCTCTCATGAACACAGATGCAGATATCCTAAATAAGATACTACCAAACCGAATACAGCAACATATTTAAAAGATTATATGCCATAATCTGGTGAGCTTCATCCCAGGGTCACAGGGATGGTT
Organism: Pteropus medius; assembly: GCF_902729225.1. Classification (NCBI taxonomy): domain Eukaryota; kingdom Metazoa; phylum Chordata; class Mammalia; order Chiroptera; family Pteropodidae; genus Pteropus; species Pteropus medius. The sequence goes on from NW_024342472.1 coordinate 155,503, forward strand.
CAACATATGCAAATCGATTAATGTGATACACCACATAAAAAATGAAAAAAAAAATAAGAATCATATGATCACATCAGTAGATGCAGAAAAATAATTTGACAAGATACAGCATTCATTTATAATCAAAACACTTAACAAAATCAGTATAGAAGGAAAGTACCTTAACATAATAAAGGCCAAATATGACAAACCCTCAGCTAACATTATATTGTATAGTGAAAAACTAGAAACCTTCCCTCTAAGATCCGGAACAAGAGAAGGCTGTCCACTATCACCACTGTTATTCAATATGACATTGGAGGTCCTTGCAAGTGTAATCAGGCAAGAAAAAGATATAAAAAACATCTAAATAGAATAAGAAATCAAACTGTCACTATTTGTAGATGACATGATTCTCTATATAGAAAACCATAAAGACTTCACAAAAACACTATTAGAAACAATAAGCAAATACAGTAAAGTTTCTGGATACAAAATCAATGTTCAAAATTCTATAGCATTCCTATACTCTAATAATGAATTGTCAGAAAAAGAAGAAGAAAAAATGTCTTTTAACTGCAACTAGAGGAATAAAATACTTAGGAATAAATTTAACAATATATGTTTAGAACCTATAGAATGAAAACTGTAAGACCCTATTAAAAGAAATTGAAGAAGATAAAAAAAAGTGGAAAGTTCTTGTATTTGAAGTACCAACATAGTTAAAATTACCTCATTACCTAAAGTATTATAGAGATTTAATGCGAGCCCTATCAAATCCCATTGGCATCTTTTAAGAAACAGAACAAAAAATCATCAGATTTCTTTGGACGCAGAAACGACCCCAATTCGCCAAAGCAATTCTGAGAATAAAGAACGAGGCTGGAGGCATCACTCTGCCTGACTTCAAAGTATACTACAAAGCGACAATAATCAAAATGGCATGGTGTTGGCAGAGAAACAGACACATAGACCAGTCAAACAGAATCGAGAGTCCAGAAATAAACCCATGTTTATATGGGCAAACAATTTTGAAAAAAGCCAAAGACATACAGCGGAGAACGGAGAAAGGAAAGCCTCTTCAATAAATGGTGCTGGGAAAACTGGAAAGCCACCTGCAAAAGAATGAAACAAGACCAATATCTCTAATGAATACAAGTGCAAAAATTCTAAATAAAATACTAGTAAACCAAATACAATAAAACATTAAAAATGTTACATATCATTATCAAGTGGAGTTCACTCCAGGGACACAAGGATAGTTCAACATATGCAAATCGATTAATGTGATACACTGCATAAACTAAATCAAGGAAAACAATCATTTGATTATATCCATAGAAACATAAAATGCATTTGAGAAGATACAGCATTCATTTATCACTAAAACAATTAAATTGGTACAGAAAGAAAGGACCTCAACATAATTAGGGCCATATACAACAAACCCTCAGCTAACATCATACTTAATGGGTAAAAACTAAAACTTTTCCTCTAAGATAGAAACAAGACAAGACTGTCCACTACCAACACTATTATTCAATACAATGGTGAAACTCCTAGCTAGAGCAATTAGGCAAGAGAAAAATATAAAAGTCATCCAAAATGTAGATAAAGGAGTCAAATTGTCATGTTTTACAGATGACATGATTATCTATATAGAAAAACATAAAGACTCCACTAAAAAAACTATTAGAAACAATAAACAAATACAGTAAAGTTGCAGGACACAAAATCAATGTATAAAAATACATAGCATTCGTGTACGTTAACAATGAATTTTCAGAAAAAGAAGTGAAAAAAATTTTTTGCCATTGCAAGAAAAATAATAAAATATCTAGGAATAAACCTAATGGAGTGTGTGAAGAAACTTATACTGAAAACTATAAGATATTATTAAAAGAAATTGAAGAAGACACCAGAAATGGAAAAAAAAAATTCCACATTCATGGATTACAAGAATCAACATAATTAAAATAGCTTTATTACCCTAAGCATTATACAGATTAAACGCAATCCTCATCAAAATCCTAATACCACTCTTTAATGAAATAGAAAAAAAAATCATCGCATTTGTATGGAAGCACAAAAGATCCCGAATAGCCAAAGCAATCCTGAGAAAATAGAACCAGGCCAGAGGTATCACTCTGCCTGACTTCAAATTACACAATAAAGTGACAATAATCATAGCAACATGGTATTGGCAGAAAAACACACTGACCAATGGAACAGAATTGAGAGTCCAGAAATATAACCCTGCATATATTGGAAATGATTTTTGACAAAGGAGCCAAAAACATACAATATAGAAAGGAAAACTTCTTTAATAAATGTTGCTGGGAAAATTGGAAAGCCACATGCAAAAGAATGAAACTAGACTGCTACCTATCACCATACACCAAAATTATCTCAAAATGGATCACAGACCTGAATATAAGACCTGAAACAATAAATTGCAAAGAAAAAACATAGGTATGAAACTTATGGACTTTTGTCAGTGCTGAGCTGATCAAGAAGGGAAGGTTCTTGATTGGTGAGACGCCCAGTTGAAAGAATACATGAGGAGCTGACGTGAAAATGAAACAGCAGGCACTAACTTTATTGCGGGGAGCGCGCTTCTGCACTAAAGGACCGCATGGGCTTTATATATGTCAGAGAACAATAGTAGCATTCTGCCACACATGTGTGATACAATAAGCTGAATCATACTTACATAAATTAAGCACAGGTGCCCTACTACATTAATGTAACATTCTAAATCCGGAGTCCTATCCCTAGCCATGAGCCTGGATCACAGCCAGACCTGGGACTCACACTCCACCCCTACAGGGTCATGGTGTGGGATCTGGCCTGGAGGGCACTACGTTGGGCCCAACAACAATACAAAGAATAACAAAATACTATCAGGCTACAGGCTACAAAAGCTAGGGTGGCTACTGCCCACCAAGGACTTCCATCAAGTTGTCAAAGGGCCTTCTCCTAGGCCATAGATGGCTTGGACTTCAGCATCCATTTCCTAGAAAGCTGCCTGTGCCTGCTCAGCATGATCAGGAATGTAGACACAGCATTCTACATGGAGTAGGGCACAGGTGCTGCCTTGGGCAGCAGTAAGGAGGTCAAGGGCCATGCAGTTTTGCAGAACTACTTTCCGCATTTGCATGGTTTCATCCCTTAAAAGGGTTATAGCCTGACATGTATCGTTCAATGCCTGTGTGTTGTGCTGGGCTGAAGCTTCTACCTGCAACTCTACATCTATGGATCCCATCCCTGGAATGAATAACGCCAGGGGTAGAACCATCATGCTACTCATTTCTGACGGTGTCAGCAGTGATATACAGGATCCCAATTACGAGGCAATTGAGGCAAGGTGAGTAACATGCATCCAGCTAAATATGGATGTCCTCAGGTACAATGGCTAGTCCAATCAGCAGCAAGTAGAGCCAGCCATAGTGCCTGCAGACCCAGAGATACACTGCAGGTAGCCAGTCAGTAGGCTCTGTACCAACATAATGTTGCCCATTCCACCAGACCTTGGAAATATTAGCACGGGTGGTATTAGCACACATCTTGGATGGTAGCCACCCCATGATACAGTTGAGCATAGATCCTACTTGCTCTATTCAGTGAGGGACCTGCTCCCGCAGTTCCACATGTTCTCCCACCAGCCATCCCCACCCACTGGAAATGGCATAGCCTATGAGGGGTGGGGAGTTGTGATGATCGCGGCAGAACAGTGCTTCCACAGCTTGCCATCGCTGGTTCCATTCAGGTGCGGTGCTCCAGGTATGCAGCCACGTCCAATTCACAGCCATAGCTGGAGTAATGTGCCACGACAGTCCCTTGGCCACTTCCACATACCCAGCAGCGGGAAGCATTGTGGACAGCAGTAAACACATGAGCCCAGGACATGACACTGTTCCCTGCTGTCAGCCTTGGCGATAGGATAGAGCAGACAAAGGGACCATTAGGGGCAAGCCCCATCCTTCTGGGAAGACACAGACCACCTGCCCATCCTGAGATAAAAGGGTGGCTGGGAGAGGAGATACTTCTAGCCTGTGGTACCAGACCATTTCTCCAAGGGGAGCAGGCCAGGAAATCTCCACCGGTGTTACAATATAGAGAGGAATGGGCCAGAGGCTAAGGACAAAACTCTGCATTAACAGTGAATCCTTTGCAGTCATTGGGAGTGACACTCACAAGGGCATGGGCCAAATGCAAATCCAAGGTTCTACCCACAATCCACTACATAAACCCTGTCCCCAGGGCTCCACCAGGGCCACAACCAAGTGGCCTGTTTACCTGAAGCCAAAGGTTCTGGGGCCGGCAAGATCAAAGCTCCCTGGTAGGCCCAGGACAAGAACTGTTTAGCAGTGGTGCCCGGGCACGCTTTGATAGCCTGTGGCAAGCGTGCTACAATCCTGTCGAGGGGAGACTACCCCATTCGCCAGAGCTGCTCATTCAGAAGGTATATAGCCTATGGGAGGTTAGCGTACCAATGACACCAGTCTAGGCCCAAAGTGAGCATTTTGTCCTTCAGTGAGCCATTGAACTGCTCTACCATTCCAGCTGCCTGTGGGTGATAAGGAACATATAACTGCCACCGCACATCATTGGTGCGGACCCAGGCCTGCACCTCCCTTTCAGTAAAATGTGTGCCTCTGTCACTGGTGATTAATAAGGGCTGGTCATAGGTGGCTGTGAGTTGCTCCAAAGCAGTCACAGTATGGTGTTGATCAGCAGCTGCCGCCGGCCATGCAAACCCTAGATCGGTAGCCGCGTCCACACCTATGAACACATATCAGTGTCCCCGGTCTGTTGACAAAGGCCCTATGTAGTCCACTTGCCATTCCTGGAGTGGCTTAGCCCCGTGAGGCACCACCCCAGAGAACTCTTTACTCACCATCTCTCTGTGTGCTGCTAAGCACACAAGGGGCATTGTGACACGGCAACTTGTGCTTGTGCCCGGGGTTACCAATATCTCCCATCTTTTCACTACCTGTTCCATAGTATGCGCCCCTACATGCCCCAGTTTTCAGTGGAGCCAGGGGCCAATGTCCAGTGGAACCAGTGGTACACGGGCGGAGTGTACTTGTGCCAACGCATCGGCTACAACATTGCCCGGGACCTGTAATGGCCAATGCTGGAGACATGGTATATGGTGGCTCCCTGCTGAAGACCCCGCTTGCAGAGGTCTTCCCACAACCCCCGGCCCCATAGGGGGCGGTGGCCTATCATCCACTCCTGGGCAGCCCATCGGGGCAGCCACAGAGTTAGACCTCGATACACAGTCCAACTGTCAGTGCAGACGTGCACTGGGCCAGTTTCATTCATGAGGATCAACCACACAGCACGAAGCTCCGCCCATTGGCTGGACTGCCCAGCACTAGTCTCATACCAAAAGATTTCTGTGGATGATTGTAACACCATGGCAGCCCACATAGGGGGCTGCCCATGGCACAAGCCATCTGTATACCAAGCGTCCTCAGGGATGGGATCCCCACCCTCTACATAGGGACTAGGTACGTCCTCCACCTCAGCAGATTCCACCAGGAGCTCTGCTTGAAAATGCACTGGTCCCAATAGGGAGTGCAGTTGACCTGACAGGAGGCTCGCAGAGAACTGTGCCCGCTGTTCTAGGTATGCCCCCTGCTCCAGGTACAACCCCACTTGGTTAGTGTAGGGGTCTGTGCAATTCCCATATGGGGAGTCTTCACCCAAGACCACAACCACCCTTCCACGGGATATGTGGACTGCACAGTTATAGGATTAGGGCCAATGATGGCCTCACTGGCCAGAAGGGCTGCATATATGGCAGCCAGTTGCTTCACTATCATAGAATACCGTACTTTTGTACCTTTCCTTAACTGGGACCAGAAACCTATCAGCACCTTCCAGGAAATGTGCTTTTGCCACAAGCCCCATCCAAACTGCATCATCCACCTGCACTGTAAGCAGGAATGGGAAGGCTGGATCTACAACACATAGAGTTTGGGCTTGTGCTACAGCTTGCTTTGTAGCCTTAAAGGCCTCTTCTATCTTGGGGATCCAACCTCACTGTGCACCCCATTGCACTAGATGGTGTAGGGGTCACATCAAGGAGGCTAAATGAGGAAGGAACACTCTCCAAAACCCCAGCAGCCCCAAATAGGTTTGAAACTGCTTCAGTTTCAGGTTGGGGATATGCCTGTACCTTATCAATCACCACCTCCAGCATTACTTTTGTCTTACCTGACCAGTCAACTCTCAAGTATTTGACAGAGAACCCAGGTCCCCGGAATTTGTCCTCATTGACTTCCCAACCCCAGTCAGCAAGAGCTTCTCGCAGGCTGGTCGCCGCTGCTTCTAGTTGTGTAAGAGAATCAGAGGTTAGCATTATATCAGCGATGTAATGATACAAGTGCACTGCAGGCAGTAGTCTTCGCGTGGCTAAATCTTGAGCCACAAGGCCATAGCGCAGGGTAGGGCTGTGCAGATAGCCCTGGAGAAGGACGAGGAATGTCCACTGTCACCCTTCCCAGGTGAAGGCAAACTGTTCTTGACTTTCTGGGTTTTTGGCAATAGAGAAAAAGGCATTTGCAAAGTCCACCACATAATGGTATCCAAGTTCATGTGACAACCGGTCCATAATGTCTGTGACATTCAGTACAGCCACATGCAGGGACGGCATAACCTTATTCAGCTCCCAATAGTCAGCCATCATGCACCAGGAGCAGGCTTCTTCACTGGCCACACAGGGGAGTTGTACCGACTATGAGTAGGATGAATGACACCGACTGGCTTCTTCCAGCTTCAGAATGGTGCGTCCTATTTCTTCATGGCCACCCAGCAGGCAATACTGTTTTGTGTTCACTACCCAGGTCACCTGGGGCAGCACTAATGGAGCTTGATGTGGACATCTCCAGATAATAGTTTTCACCACCTGGATGGGAAGGCAAAAGCCATCAGCAGTGGTATTTACAGTCAAGCTTTGCAAAACATCAATCCCCAAAATGTACTCTTATATGGAGGATATGTACACTTGATATGTTCAAGGAGGCAATCTGCCAATACCCAGTGTTACAGGGACCTGCCACGCATGAATGATTCAACCCCCATAGTCTTTTATGGTTGCAGTGGGCCCGGGAAACTTGTCTGTATTCCATAAAGCAGAGTACTGTCAGCATCCATGTCCAAGAGGGCTAATACCCTCTGCACATTGTGGGGGACCAATGTATATTCAGTTCCACATGAGGCCTCAAGTCAACTGACTCCACCACCAACTGGGTGTCCCAGCTGAATACCTAATCAGAGGGATAATCAGCCAGCCATACCTCACATGTTGTTGCTTTCCTGGGAATAAGAGTGAATTGCTGGTCAGGGCACAGCTAATTCCATAGCACCAGCAGCACTTCATTAGGTTGCTGCTAAATCTTTTCTGCAGTGACCCTTGCCACGAGGAGCTCAAACCACATCTTCCTGCGGCTCATTCTCACAGCCAATGGGCTGGGTGCTGCTCTGCTCCCCCTCTTCGACCACGCCTCCAGCCATGCACTGGCCAGTTTGGGAGTGCAGAGGGTGGTACCACTCGCATTTGGGTGAAACACTCCTTGCATTTCACTTCCACATTCCCCAACCTAGCCATGGCAAAGATTACCTCATGTATCCACCTATCTATGTAAGGGGCCAGCAGTGTTGCCATGGTGCCAAAAGTACCAGCCAAGCCAAAAGTCAAGGTCAAGTCCTTCATATGGGTTGTAAATACCTGTTCATCAGGGCTAGTAAACTGAGTGCGAAACATTATCTGTCACATGTCTATTTCCTGAATTATCTGGACCAGATCTACGTACATGCTCCATCTGCTCACTGTCTCTAGCAGCTCCCCTGGGTTGGTCCACACTGTCGGTACAGCGGACATGAGACAGTTAATCAGGGAGCAATTGCCTGCACCCCATGCCTTACATGCCACATTTTGGAGGTGCCGTCTAAGGGACAGTATCACCATTACAGAGGCCAGCTGAACCATCTCTTCCTGAGATAATTCAGTCCCTTCAGCCCCGTCATTTCACAGCCATAGCAGCCACCCCGGAACCATCTCCCCAGGTCTCTGCCATACCCGTTTCATCAGGTCCTGGAGTTCTGCAAAGGTGTACTGGATCAAGGTGGTATGCTTTTTAGCCTGAGGGGTGTTGCCAGCTTGGCTCCTCAGTGCCAACAGCTGTTCCACTTCAACTCGCTGCCATATCATTAGCCACGGGCCGGTGGGCTCCCAGATCGGGACAATGGCAGTGTCGCATCAGGGCCCTGCAACATGCATTCTGTTGCTGCCAGCCACCCTTCCAGCACTTCATTCTAACATCGCAGTTGTTGTACCTACTGAGCCTGGTCCTGAACCTCCAGGCTAGCCTGCTGCATCACCACCAGGAACATCTAGGCCACCTGACCAGCTGACGCTTAGTGAGCATTCAGGAAATTTGGCTCTAGCATCTCCAGGGCTTTCCAGATGTCCTCCAGACACAGCTTCATTCCATCCCAATCCTCTAGGGGTGTCCATGTAGCAAGACACGTGGCCACAGGATACCACTGGGAGGCAGAGGGCCGCATATCCTCCACTTGGGTATCCTCCACCCGGGGACCATCTAGAGCTTTGAAGGCTGTACTCACCTTATCCTGCCAACTGCGCCAAGTGTCAGCGCTGAGCTGATCAAGAAGGGAAGGTTTCAGTGTTGAGATGCCCAGTTGAAAGAATGCAGGAGGAGCTGATATGAGAATGAAATGGCAGGCACCAATTTTATTGAGGGGAGCATGCTTTTGTGCTAGAGAACTGCATGGGCTTTATATATGTCAGAGAACAATAGTAACATTCTGCCACACATGTGTGATACAATAAGTTGAATCATGCATAAGTTAGACGTAAGCGCCCTACTATATTAATGTAATATTCTAAATCCAGAGTCCTATCCCTAGCCGTGAGCCTGGATCACAGCCAGATCTGGGACCCACAACCTTGGATTTAGACAGGTTTTTATAAATTTGACCTTAAAGGCAAGAGAAATAAAAGAAAAAATAAATGAATGGGACTATGTCAAACTGAAACTCTTCTGCACAGCAAAAAATAAAAACCATCAACACATGCATTTGAATGAGAGAAGATATTTGTAAACAACACCTCCAATAAAGATATAATATCCAAAATATATAAAGAACACATACAACTCAATAATAAAGGAAGAAACAATCCAGTTAAAAAATAGGCAGAGGACCTGAACTAACACAGCTTCCAAGAAGACATACAAATGGCCAACAGACATATGAAAAGAAGCTCAACTTCACTAGTTATTAGGGGAACGAAAATCAAAACAACAATGAGATACCACCTTACACCTGTTAGAATGACTATCACCAACAGGACAAGTAATAACAAGTGTTAGAGAGTTTGCGAGGGAAAAGGAACTCTCATACACTATTGGTGTGCATGTAAATTGGTACAACCACTATAAAAAACACTATGGAGTTTCCTCAAAAAAACAAGACTAGAATTACCATATGGCTCATCAATTCCGCTTCTGGGTATTTACCCAAAAAACTTGAAAACATTTATCCATTAAGATACATGCACCCTGATGTTCAGAGCAGCGTTATTCACAGTGGCTAAAATATGGAAACCACTGAAGTGTCCTTCAATAGATGATTGAATAAAAAAGATATGGAATTTGTGTGTGTGTGTGTGTGTGTGTGCCATTGTGTGTGTATACACCCAATGGAATAATGCTCAGCTATAAGAAAAGCTGAAATACTGCCATTTATGACAATATGGATGAATCTCAAAATTATCATGTTAGGTGAAATAAGTCAGAAAGAAAAGTTGAAAACCATATGATTTCACTCATACATGAGATATAAAACTAAAAGCAACAAATGAACATGACAAACAGAGACTCATGGACACAAGAAAACAGTGGTTACCAGAGGAAAGGGGAGAGGGGCAGGTAAATAGGGCATAGGGGTTCAAATATATGGTGGTGGAAGGAATTTAATTTAGGATGGTGAACACACAATGCAATACACATATAATGTATTATTGAATTGTATAATTGAAACCTAATATGATTTTGTTAACCAATGTACCTCAAATAAAGTTAAAAAAAGAAAATCAATGAAAAGCATCTACATAGGAAGGAAAGAAGTAAAACTGTTAAAATTTGCAGATTACATGATAGTACATAGAGAGAAATCTAAGATTCCACCAAAAACTATTGGAACTGATAAATGAATTCAGTGACTTAGTGGATTACAAAATTATTCAGAAATTTTTTGCATTTTTATACATTAATAATGAATTATCTGAATGAGAAATTTTAAGAAATCCCATTTGCAATTGAATCAAAAACAATAAAATACCTATAAATAAATTTAAACAAGGAGTTAAAAGATCTGTGCTCAGAAAAATAAGTCATTGAAGAAATAAATTGAGAAAAGGCAAATAAGTGGAAGCATACACCATGCTCATGAATAGGAAAAATTAACATTGTTAAAATGTCCATATAACCCAAAGCAATCTATAGATTCAATGTATCCCTATCAAATTACCAATGACATTTTCCATGGAACTAGAACCAATAAGCCTAAAATTTATATGGAACTATGAAAGATCCTGACTAGCTATGGCAATCTTGAGAAAGAACATTATCGGGGGTATCATACTGCCTGATATCAAACTATGCTACAAGGCTATAGTAATCAAAGCAGCATGGTACTGGCACAAAAAGAGACACATAGATAAATGGGACAGAATAGAGAGCCCAGAAATTAATCCACACCTATATGGTCATTTAAACTAT
>NW_024342472.1:166751-194168 GCF_902729225.1 Pteropus medius
CAAACCAATTTAAAAATCAACAGAGGAACTGAATGGCATTTCTTCAAAGAGAACATACAAATGACCAGTAGACTTATGAAAAGATGCTCAACATCACTAATCATCAGAGAAATGTAAATTAAAAGCACAATGAGATATCACCTCACATCTGTAAAAATAGCTATCATTCAATAAACCAAAAAACAAGTGTTCATGATGGTGCTGAGAAAAGGGAAGCCTCATGCAACTGCCGGTGGGATTGCAAATTGATATAGCCACTATGGCAAACAGTTTTTAGTCTTCTTAAAAAATTAAAAATAGAACTATCTATGATCCAGCAATTGCACTTCTGGGTATTTATCCGAAGAAATTGGATACATTTGTAATGATATATACACTTTAACGTTCATTGCATTATTCCCAGCAGTTAAGATACGAAAGTAATCTAAGTGCCCATCAATAGATAATTGAATCAAGAAGAGGTGGTACATATATACACTGGAATATTACTCAGCCATAAAAAACATGAAATCTTACCATTTGCAACGACACTGATGGACCTATTATGATCATTAAAATAAGTCATATAGTGAAAGACAAATAGCATATGATTTCACTTATATGTGGAATCTAAAGAACAAAATTAACAAACCTGAAACAGACTCATAGATACAGAGAATAAACTGATGATTGTCAGATGGGGGAGGTTGGAGGGCTGGGTGAAAAAATTGAAGGAATTACAAAGTACAAATTGGTAATTACAAAATAGTCATGGTGAGATGAAATATAACATAGGGAATATAGTAAATAATAATGTAATAACTATGTATAGTGCCGAGTGGGTACTAGACTAATCAGGACGATCACTTTGTAACTAATATAAATGTGTAACCACTATCCTGTACACTTGAATTTAATATAAAATAATATTAAATGTCAACTGTAATTTAAAAGTAAAAATTAATTTTAAAAAGCACACAGAGAAGCACAGAGAAGCACACCCAATAGTCTTTATTTTTCTTCCCCATTTTAACCCCTTCCCAAAAGCAAATTCAAATGTGAGTCCTTTCAGTCACAGCCAGCTAAGTTTGGGATTACCTTCTGTCTTTGTCCCTCTCACATAGAGACGCTCCAAAGCAATAATTTCCTTATATTTTCTGAAACTGAAAGTTCCAATTATGTGGAATGAGCTTTGGCTCATGCTTTCCTACAAAAGATTTTTGTGCCACCTCACAATGTAAAAAGTTGTGAGGGAGATATGGTCTTCATGAGAAAATACTGGAAAGTTTTGGAAATGTCAATAATTAATTGCCTAAAAGGATAATTTTTAAAACTATCTCATTCTGAAAAATTCAGAACATAGGTTGATGTACATATATAAATCAACAGAAATTTCTTGGCACTTGAGTTATTAAACTTTGGTTGTTTTTTAAAGCCTTTTTAGAAAGAAAGACAAATGCTTTAAAGATAATAATTATAACTGGTTTACATAAAGGATTCAAGTTCCAAAAGCCAGAAATGAATTTCCTAATTTCAAACCTATGATGGGTTTATCATTTCATTAAAATTATTCTTTTACACTGGCTTTCTGCATATATCCACCATGAGAGCCTTGAACATTTTATAACCAAACAATGAGTTGATCCCCTTCTTGAGAGAATTTAAGTTTGGGTTCCTGGAAGTTTCAAAGCAGAGAAATGCTAGTTGTTTTTCCCAAACTACTCACAGGATGCTTTATAGTACTTTTGACATGTTGGAGACATGAGATTCAAATTTACTATTAAGCTGTTGTAATCTTGTTCAATTTCTGAAACGATTTTGTGATCTTTAGAATAATGGAATTTCTCATTGAGCTCTTTGGCCTCGAAACATGTTATTCACATTTGTCATATGTGGCAACATTCAGATACAGCAGAGTAAATAGGTTTAAAACTGCCTGCTGGAATGCTTTATCATTATGACTCGGCATTCTCAAGTGCAATAAATGTGGAAAGTTGTCTTGATTTTCAATCTCATTGGCTTTTATCCCTTTGAATTAATGTGGTGCCATTGAGTTCAGCAATAAAGCATCTCATACTAGCAGAGACGATATCAACTTTCTTCCTCTGCAATGTGAATTTGGCCAATAAATATCATTAAGAAGGAAATATAAAGATAAAAATGATTTTTTTCTTGCCACCTGCTGAAGTTGTGACTTTCTTCCCCTATAAAGAGGAATGAAATTTAATTAATTCCCTTATTCGACAAAACTATTTTTCTAGTGATAAAAGCAAACAGTATTTTGGATGCTTTTCCCTGAGTAATGTTACATTTAAATCACTTTATCATCATCAACAAAGAATTGCCATTCAGATTTTTCTGTTTCTAGGCATGCATAGCATAGAGAAGTCATTCTTAGTATTCTCCAATTACTAACTCTAGTGCTTTGCCTGGTTACTCTCTTCTCCCAGTGCACCACTTCCCACAGCTGAAGCCATTTGCTCAGTGAGCCACAAACTCTAGTACCAACTTGATCCTAATCAAGGAGTAAATTGAAGGAACATTACTTCAGAGGTTAAGATGATGGTCTTCACTGCTCCAAATATGAGGGCAAAAAAATGCCAATTATCCCCTTTCAACTTTTATTTCCTCCTCTTTCTTTCATTTTCAAAACCACCCAACCCAGTTGTGACCAGTCTTCCACCTTACCAAATGCCTTCTTGTATTTGTACATTCTTTCTGATTCTAAACCTGCAACGTTATTCTTCTCCTCCTTTCCAGAACAATTGTGCCCTTGATGAATCTCCCTAATGCTGGCTGTCTATCTGAACAGCTTCCTGTTGCCTTTACTAGCTCTTTCTAGACGAGGAGCTGAGTCTATTACTGAATCTGTTACTGTTACTAAACCCTAACGCGTTGATTTAATTCCCAGTTCTAGATCTCTCTTGCCCTGGCCCATCCTGCTACCTTCTAACACTGTTTAACACATTTCCCACTTTACCATTTCCTGACTTGTTTGACCAACTACTTACCTTATGTATTCTGGAGGAATACATAATACAGCTCTCTTTGTCCTTTTCCCCAGGGCTCTTTTCTTGCCACCTATCAAAGTTGTGACTTTCTTCCCCTATAAAGAAGAGTAAAATTTAATTAATTCTCTCATTTGACATATAAGCTTTATATCCCCAACACTTAAAATAGTAAGTGCTTAGTACCTATTGGTCAAAAATAACTTGTAAGTGATTTTTGCATATTTATTTGTTTCTCCTCTGTCTCTCCCACTGAAAATATCTTGTTCACCACTATAATTCCATATCATCACACAATGCCTAATATACAGTAGAAGCTCAAAGAATGTTTGTCAGATGAGTAAAAAATAATTCTTTCATTGAAATATACTTCTGGTGAGTAGAAAAAAACATGCATATACAAAAGGTCAGACTGGGTGACCTAAGCTTATATTTCAGGAAAATTATACTCATAAAACTACACAAAATTTTATTTCTAAAATTCTTACAGGTTATCAAAGGCCCAGGCATGTAAGGCAATTCCCTTGGACACAAAATGTAAGGGGCAACAAAAGATTCAGAAGCAAAATTTAAAAGGTTTAATGCAACATTTTTTTAATAAAAAATAATGCAAAAATGAACAAAATATGAAAATTTTAAATAAATATAGGATCACTAACAGGGAAGTATCTAGCCATATTGAATCCTGAGGCAAAAGAAAAAAATCAGTAATACTGATAATTTTCTATAGTGTCCTCTGCCTTCTTAAGATGATGATTCCCAAGCAAAACGGAAATCTGAGCTGCCATGTGAGGATGTAAATTGACAAAATCCAGAGAAACGTTAAATTTCTCTATATAAGAAAGGGGATAGAAGTGAAATAGAATCTAGGAGGAAGGAAGAGGGGTAGAAGAGCTGAGGAGACAGAAATAGTAGAGGAAGGAAGAGGGGAAAGGCCAGGGAAGAGTCAGATAGGGAAGAGACATTGGGAGAGATATGTCCAATGAGGGAATTAAATTAAATTTCACTCTGTAGTATGCAATGCAACCAGGTCATTTATTCCTTCATGAAATATTCAGCAAAACAAATATTTCCCATCAATGCGTTGGGAATTAGATTTATTTGAGGGTGGTGGCTAGTGACAAGAGTGCTGAGTCTCGTCTCAGGAAAAGAAGAGGGCAAGAGCAGAGGCTACTCATGGGAAACATAGTCTAAACCTTCTTTGCCTAATCACTCACTAAATTCTAGAAATGCTACTTCTTAAATATTTCTTGAATTTGTCTACTTCTTTTCATCTCTACTGTCACTATTATCTTAGGTTATCATCATCATCTTTCACATTAACCATTGTGCTAACCTTCTAACTGATCAAGGCTTCATATTCCATGCTCTTTATTTCATTCTTCATGCTGCAGGGATTAAGCTTCTAAAAATCTCATGTCAGTGTATGGCCATGCCACTCTGAACATGCCCAATCTCGTCTGATCTCAGAAGCTAAGCAGGGTCGGGCCTGGTTAGTACTTGGATAGGAGACTACCTAGGGATACCAGGTTCTGTAGGCACTAAAGAAAATAAATAAATAAAAATAAAAATCTCATGTCACTCTCACTGCTCCTAGGACAATGTTAAAATACTTCAAAATGGCTTCAAAGTCCTTCACAATCTTGCCCCAGCATTATCTTTTACCATACCCCACTATACTCAATGCTCCAGAATAATAAACATTTGTAGATTTTTTGAGCGAATGAACTATGGAAAATTAGGGAAAATTTTAAAGCACAAATGTAGCACATAGGGAAACAGTTGCAAATTCAATAGTTATATCTCAAAATTATAATTATCGAAAGAACAATAAGATAAATTAAAGCCAATCAACTCTAAGCTCTGTGTCAGTACCCAAACTGTACCCAAAGAAATTCGTTTGGTTTGTATATCATTTTTTCTTGTTTCATTCTTTAGTCCAAATCACCAATAATATGATATTAAAATAGATACTAAGTTTTGGGGCTTTGACTGAATTATAAATGTCTCTTAAAAAGATAGAATTCTGGTTATTATATCCAGAGCAGTAGAGAAACATTACAAATTCTTTAGTCTAAATATTATTTACATTTCTTTTGTGAAATATTTATTTCTCTCCTTCAAACAAAATGGATTACTTTCATTAAAGTCATTAATGTCCATTAATAAAGGATAACATATTTGAACTTTCTATATTCTGCAGGTGGACCACAGAGACAAACCTTCCATCAATACTGGCATGTTCTCATCTAAAATCAAGGTACAGGGTCTATCTAAAACTAACAAAGCCTATTCTTCTCAAGTATAAACAGCACAGATATAGATTTATTGGCTGTTCTTTCATTTCCTTGGACTTTTGTTGCTTTTGGATCTGGAAACTGACCTAAATTTGAGTACTATGCTGTCTAATATGGTAGCCTCTAGCCACCACTGGCTATTTAATTTTAAATTAATTACCATTAAATAACATTTAAAATTAAGATCTTCAGTCACACTATTCATATCTCAAATGCTCAATAGCCATAGGTAGTCAGTGGCTACTGTATTGGACAATACAGATACAGAACACTTTTGTTATCACAGAAAGTGCTATTGGATAGCACTGCTATCATATATTCTAAACCCATCCCCCCTGCCTTCCCCACCTGCCCCAATACAGGGATTCAAATGGAACTCTAATTCCTCAGTTTCCCCACTCCACACATTCTGAAAATATTTAGATTTTTTTTTATATTCCCTATTACATCTCAAATTTAAAGTAGAGACTCTGACAGTTTTATTACTACCTTTTCAAGTCACTTTATGATTCTTAAAAAACTATTATTCTGAAAGCTCATTTATCCAGACCATATTTGGTAGCTGTGTGAAGTCTATTAATTTAATGGAAACTGACTTCCAGCACATAATTCATGGTTTCCTTGACCCCTAATGTGCTCTGTACCCAGCAGGACTCAATAGTATATGTCCTTTCCAAGAAAGCTTCCATCCATCAGCCACGTTTACAGGCCCATTTAAAATCATGTTCAGGTATTTGCTTTATGTTTTTACAGTCATAGGAAATTACTTCTTTCATTTGAGTTTCATTTCTTCCTTTCCATTTTTTTTCTTTTTAAGGAAAAGACTATCTACCATGGCAAGAAAGTATTTGTGCTCCCTGCAGCTAGACAATTAAAGAAGAAATACTGACAATCATATTGCTATGTCGATAATGTAATGTCCTTCACAAACAAAATACGCAGCTACTGAGTCACCTCTAGGAAAGCACAGGCCTTGAACTGTGTCTCTAGCGGTGAGAATGGGTTCGCTTTAACACATCTGATAATGCTCGGAGTTAGGATGCCATCTGTGGCCAGAATGGAGTTCAGTCTGGCCAGAGCCAGAACTACAGTTAAAAATGATATTGTGGCCATAATCAAGGCTCAATTTATATCTGATGATAATGGCCAAAAAATATGTGAAGATTATGGTTTAGCAGTTGTTCGTACTAATCCGTTAATCTAGCAAGGCACAGATTATAATAGTTTTTGGCAGAAACATATAACTTTCTCCTCTAACCCAAAGATAGCACATTTTGAGGCATCCATGCCAATTTCCCATTCTATACCTATAGAACAGACATTGTTAATCAGTCAGGGCCTTCTTTCCTGCTGTGTTCAATTGAAGCCTCAAACAACTTCTCATCCTATTGCCCTTGGCAGCCATTACCATTCAATTGGAATTGGCCCAAAAAGATTAATCCCATTTATCATCTTTGCTCCAGAAAGGTTCATGAATCAAGTAGGAGATTACTCCTGGAAAGAAGATCTTTATAATTTTGACCATTTTTTGAGATCGGAGAATGGTAAAGAACAATCAACTTAAGGGTGAGACCTGAGGCAAATCAAAATATGTGTACAAACACTCCCCTGATTCAAAGGTGGAGAATTGGCACAGACAGCCTGAGGAGGAATAGAGAAAAAGCAGGAAAGTGTTATTTCCAAACCATCCACTCTAGTCCTACCTTTGCATGCTGTTGGAAATAACATGGCTTTGTGCCGATCGGATATATTTAAACTTCTTTCTATCTTTTGCTGTGTGAGTCACTGAATAGCTTCAGCCTCCTTGTTCCTATGAGCAGCTACTGAAACACCTCCAAAAACAAGTCCAGAAAATTTAACTCATTTTACCATCCCTTAGAAATGACTCTGATCAACAGTGGGTACTGAGTCTACAGTGGCACCATTCCTTTCTGGATATGCCTTTCAGTCACTGGAAAGCACCTACAGAGTTATCTCTGTCAATTTTAAGAACACACATACTTACTATATTTACTATCTTTCCAGAGACTTGATCCACAATTCTACCAAAAGCTTGAGTTCATCTTATTTGAGAACAAAGTGCTGCTACAGTTTTAAGCTCTCAAACTTTCTTCAGCCACAATTTCAAAGAATCTCATTGTTGGAGTGACCCTTACAATTTACTTAGTCCCGCCACCCACCTATTGCTCGAGTCTCCTCTACAGCACTCTCAACAAGTTGTCATTGGGCAATTTTTGGACCATTTCAGAGCAAAGCTAACTACTATTTCCCAAGACACTCATTCAAATAACATCTTGTACTATGCCTTTCCATCAGCACAGTTCCCACTCTTATATACTTCTTTTCTTATATTGTGCCCAAAATCTCTCTCCTGGTTCCTTCTACATACTGGTCTTAGTTCTGCTTCATGATACTTTATCCAAAAAAAAAAAAAAGAAGAATCTGGTCTTTCTTCTATATGACAGCCTTTCCAGTGTCTAAAGACAGCTATCATGACCATCCCTGTATCTTATCTTCTACAAGCTAATCAGGCCCTCTTCTTATGGCTGTTAGCTGACATGTCCCTTCTCCATCCTAGACATCCTTTTCTTTTTTTAAATTTTATTTTATTAGTTTTAAATATACAGTACATAGGTTAGATACTTATATAGCTTATAAAATGATACCCCTAATTTTGTAATCTCTCCTCCGGCTCTCTACTTAGCCATCACATTAATGCTAACTGCATTCCCTATGCTATACTCCCCATCCCCGTGACCATCCATCAACTACCAATTTGTATTCCTTTGACCCTTCACCCCTTTCTCTCAGCTCCCAACACCCCTCCCCTCTGGCCATCACCAGATTGTCCACCATATTTGTGAGTCTATTTTGGATTAGTTTGTTCTTTTTGTTCCATAGATTCCACACATGTAAGTGAAACCATATGGTATTTATCTGTCTCTGTCTGACTTATTTCACTCAGCATAATAACATTTAGGTCCACCCATTCATTGAAAATGGTAGGATTTCATTTTTTAATTATTGAGTAATATTTCATTGTATATATAAACTATAACTTCTTTATCCAATTGTGTGTTGATGGTCATTTAGGTTGCTTCCACATCTTGGCTACTGTGAAAGGTGCTGCCATGAACATAAGTATGCACAGATCTTTACAGATTATTCTTTTTATTTTCTCTGGAAAAATACCCAGAAGTGCAATTGCTGGATCAAAAATATGTCCATTTTTAATTATTTGAGGAAACTCCAGACTGTTTTCCATAATGGCTGTAATCTCAACAACAGTGTATGAGTCCTTTTCTCCACAACTTGGCAAACACTTGTTCTTTGATTTATTGATGATTTCCATTCTGACAGGTGTGAGGTGATATCTCATTGTGGTTTTAACTGGCATTTCTCTGATGATTAGTGACCTTGAGCATCTTAACATATGTCTATTGGTCATCTGCATTTCCTCTTTGAAGAAATATTTGTTCAGGTCTTCTTCCCATTATTTAATTGGATTGTTTGTTTTGTCGTTGTTGAGTTGTATGAGTTCTTTATAAGCTTTGGATATTAGCCTCTTATCAGATGTATCATTAGCGAATATCTTCTCCCAGTCAGCAGTTACCCTCTGGTAACCACTAGTCTACAGTCCATGACCATGAGTCTCTGTTTGATATCCTGCTCATTTGTTGTTTTTAGGTTTATATCCCACATATAAGTGATATCATGTGATTTTCAACCTCTTCTGTCAGGCTTATTTCGCTTAGCAAGATTATCTTGAGGTCCTTTCATGTTGTTGCAAATTGCAGTATTTCATCTCTTCTTATGGCTGCGTAATATTCCATTGTATATAAGTACCACAGCTTTTTTAGTCAATCTTCTATTGTAGGACACTTCAGTGCTTCCATATCCTGGCCACTGTGAATAATGCTGCTATGAACATCGGTGGGCAAATACCTTTTTGGATATGAGTTTTCAAGTCTTTGGTAAATACCCAGTAGAGAGATTGCTGGATCATATGGTAGATCGATTCTCAGTTTTTTGAGGAAACTCCATACTGTTTTCCATAGTGGCTGTACCAGTTTGCAGTCCCACCAGCAGTGTATGAGGGTTCCTTTTTCTCCGCATTCTCTCTAACATTTGTTATTAATTGTCCTGTTGATTATAGCTATTCTAACAGATGTGAGATGGTATCTCATTGTGGTTTTTATTTGCATTTCCCTAATAGCTACCGATGTTGAGTACCTTTTCAAATATTTGTTGGCCATTTGTATGTCCTCTATGGAAAAGTGTCTGTTCAGGAACTCTGCCCATTTTGATTGAATCATTTGATTTTTTTGTTGTTATTGAGTTGAATGAGTTCTTTTTATATTTTCGATATTAGGCCCTTATCAGAGGCGTTGCTTGCAAATATATTTTCCCATTCGAATGGTTGTCTCTTTACCTCATTGACGATTTGTCTTGTTGAACAGAAGTTTTTAGTTTGATATAGTCCCATTTGTTTATTTTTAGCTTTTACTGCCCTTGATTTTGAGGTCAAATTCATAAAATCCTCTTTAAGTCCAAGGACCTTGACTATGTTTTCTTCTATGCATTTTATTGTTTCAAGTTTTATATTCAGGTCTTTAATCCATTTTGAGTTACTTATGGTGTGTGGGATAGACAACAGTTTTGTTTCATTCTTTTGCAGGTGGCTTTCCAGTTTTCCCAGCAGCATTTATTGAAGAGGTTTTCCTTTCTCCACTGTGTTTTTGACTTTTTGTTGAAAATTATTTCCACCCATAAATATGGGGTTATTTCTCAACTCTAGATCCTGTTCCACTATTCTGTGCATCTGTTTTTCTGCCAATACTATGCTGTTTTGATTATTATCGCTTTAATTTGAAGTATAATTTGAAGTTGAGCAGAGTGATGCCCCCAGCCTCGTTCTTTTTCTCAGGATGGTTTTGGTGATTCAGGGTCTTTTGTGCTTCCATAGAAATCTGATGATTTTTTGTTCCATTTCTTTAAAAAATTCCGATGGGATTTAGATGGGGATTGCATTAAATTTATATAATATTTTAGGTAATGAGGTAATTTTAACTATGTCGACTTCTAATTCAAGAACACGGAATATCTTTCCATTTCTTTGTATCGTCTTCAATTTTTTTAAATAAAGTCTTGTATTTTTCATTATATAGGTCTTTCCCATGTTTCATTAAATTTATTCCTACGTATTTTATTTTTTGTTGTTGCAATTGCAAACTTAATTATTTTTTCCACTTCTTTTTCTGACACTTCATTATTAGAGTATAGGAACACTATGGATTTTTTTAATGTTGATCTTGTATCCAGAAAATTTACTTTATTTGTCATTGTTTCTAGTAGTGTTCTTGTGGAGTCCTTAGGGTTTTCTATATAGAGAATAATGTCATCTGCAAATAGTTACGGTTTGTCTTCTTTGTTTACTATTTAGATGGCTTTTATGTCTTTCTCTTGTCTGATTTCACTTGCTAGGACCTCCAATGTTATATTGAATACAGTGGTGAAAGTGGATATACTTGCCTTGTTCCTGATCTTAGACGGAAAGTTTTTAATTTTTCACCATTCAGTATACTGTTGGCTGAGGGCTTGTCATATATGACCTTTATTATCCTGAGG
Source organism: Pteropus medius (assembly GCF_902729225.1). Lineage (NCBI taxonomy): Eukaryota > Metazoa > Chordata > Mammalia > Chiroptera > Pteropodidae > Pteropus > Pteropus medius. Next base: position 177,664 of record NW_024342472.1, read on the forward strand.
TACTTTCCTTCTATTCAAATTTTGTTAAGTGTTTTGATTATAAATTGATGCTATATCTTGTCGAAGGCTATTTCTGCATCTATTGATATGATCACATGATTCCTATTTTTTAATTTGTTTATGTGGTGTATCCCATTAATTGATTTGCATATGTTGAACCATGCCTGTGCCTTTGGGATGAAGCCCACTTGATCATGGTGAATAAACTTTTTAATATGTTGCTGTATTTGGTTTGTAGTATCTAAGTTAGGACTTTTGCATCTGTGTTCATGAGAGATATTAGTCTGTAGTTTTCTTTTTTTGTGTTATTTACCAGGTTTTGGTATCAGGGTAATATTGGCCTTGTAAAATGAGTTGGAAAGTATTGCCTCCTCTTTGAATTTTTGAAAGAGTTTGAGGAGAATAGCTATTAAATCTTCTTTGAATCTTTGGTAGAATTCACTGGTGAAGCCATCTAATCCTGGACTTTTACTTTTTGGTAGGTTTTTGATAATTGTTTCAATTTCCATACTGCTGATCAGTCTACTTAAATTATCCAGCTTTATTGATTCAGTCTAGGAAGATTTTATTTTTTTAAGTACTGGTCAATTTCTTCTATGTTTCTAAATTCAGTGTTATATACTTTGTCTTAGTATTATTGTATGATACTTTCTATTTCTGAGAAGTCAGTCATAATTTCTCCTCTTTCATTCCTGATTTAGTTTATTTGTGTCCTTTCTCTTTTTTCTTTAGTGAGTCTAGCCAGGGGTTTGTCAATTTTATTATTCTCAAAGAACCAGCTCTTTGGTGTAATTTTTTTTTTATGTTTTGTTTGTTTGTTTGTTTGTTTTCAAGTTCATTTATTTCTGCTCTAATTTTGATTATTTCTTTCCTTCTTCTGACTTTAAGCTTCACTTGTTCTTCCTTTTCTACTTTTTTAAGATGAAGCTTTAGGTTGTTTATTTGGGCTCATTCTTCTTTTTCTCAGATGGGCCTGTAATGATATGAGCTTTCCTCTTATGACTGATTTTACCGTGTCTCAAAAGTTTTGTATGTTGTACTATCATTATCATTTGTTTCTATGTATGTCTTGTTCTCTCATTTTATTTCTTCTGTGATCCAGGTATTCTTCAGTAGCATGTTGTTTAATCTCTATCTATTTGTGGTTCTTCCTGATTTCTTTTTGCAGTGGATCTCTAGTTTCAAAGCATTACGATCAGAGAATATGGTTGGTATGATTTCAAACCTCTTATATTTGTTGAGGCTATCTCTGTGTCCCAGTATGTGGTCGATCCTTAAGAATGGTCCATGTGCACTAGAGAAGAATGTATAAGCAGCTGTTTGGGGATAAAGGGCTCTGTCAATGTCAATTTTGTCCAGTTGGTTTAATGTGTCATTTAAGGATGTTATTTCCTTATTGATTTTCTGTTTGAATGATCTGTCCATTTCCAACAGTGAGGTATTTAGGTACCCTACTATGATAGTGCTTTGGTCTGTTTCTCCCTTTAGTTCTGTTAGTAATTGCTTAACATTTTTTGGGGCTCACTTATTTGGTACATAAATATTAATAAGTATTATGTCTTCTTGGTGCATGATTCCCTTTATCATTATGAAGTGTCTTTCAGTATATTTCTTTACCTTTTGTATGTTGAAGTCTATTTCATCTGATATTAGTACCGCTTCTCCCATTTTACTCTGAATGCTATTTGCTCGAAATATCATTTTCCATTCTTTCACTTTGAGTCTATATTTGTCTTTGGAGCTGAGATGTGTCCTGCATGCAGCATATGGTTGGGTTTTGTTTTTTGATCCATTCTGCAACGCTGTGCCTTTTTATTGGTGAGTTCAGCCCATTTACATTTAGGGTGATTATTGAAAAATGAGGTCTTCTTATAGCCATTTTATCTTTTGCATTCTGGTAGCTTGGCATTTCCATTGCTTCCTTGTCCTTGTGTGTTTTTTTTATTATTATTTTGGTTGACTTTTGTGAGTTTTTCCTCTGGTTCTTCTTATTTTATGTTATATACTTCAGTTCTGAATATTTGGCATGTGGTTACCATTATGAATATGTAAAGGATAGTTACATATATACACAGTTGTCCATTTTCTTCTGCACGTGCCTTATCTCCATTCTCCTTTGCAAAATTGTACCTTTCAATCTTTCCCTTCTCATTGTTGTCCCAAATTGTCCTTATGTATGCTGAACATTCATTACTTTCTCGGTATAGCAATTCTCTTCTTATTGTTTAAGTTTATAATGCCCTCTTATTAGTAAGGATTGCACTCCTCTGCTACTATCTGCCTGCTAGTTGCCTTACTCCTAATTATGATTTTGTGTGTGTGTGTCATTTTGTTTTAGGTGAACCGGCCCCTTTCAGTATTTTCTGTACTGGAGAATTTCTTCAATTTTTGTATGTCTGGAAAGGTCTTTATTTCTCCTTCATATCTAAAGGAGAGCTTTGCTGGATACATTATTCTTGGCTGGTAGTTCATTTCATTTAATAGTTTGAATATTTTATTCCTCTCCTTTCTGGCTTGTAAGCTTTGTGCTGAGAAGTCCAACGATAATCTAATGGGTTTTCCTTTATAGGTTACTGTTTTCCATGGGCCTGAGAATTCTTTGTCATTGATTTTTGATAATTTTAATACAACATGTCTTGGTGAGGGCCTTTTCGGGTTGAGCTAATTGAGTGATCTATTGACTTCTTGAATACCAAGCCCCAGCTCATTCCTTAGATTTGGGAAATTCTCATCAACTATTTGTCTGAAAATGCTTTTTAATCCCTGCTCCTTTTCATCCCCTTCGAGAATGCCCATTATTCTTGTTTCCTCTCCTATTGGTATCAGCTAGTTCTTGTATTTCTCTGTCATTATTTTTCATCATTCAGTTTCTCTTTTCTTTCTTCTGATTTATTTCTAGAATTCTTTCTTCACTACCACTGACCCTTTCTTCCATTTGGCCTACTCTATTTCCCAAGCTTGCTATTTCATTTTTCAACTCTTTCAGTGTGTTCTTCATCTCCAGAAGTGCTATTTGTTGTTTTGTTTTTGTTTTTGTTTTTGTTTTTGTTTTTGTTTTTGTTTTTTGAGGATTTCTCTCTCCTTGCTAAAAATCTCATTCTGCTGATCTAGCTGTTTTTTCAATTCCTAGAATTGTTGATATGATTATTTTGTATCTCATTCCATTTTTTCAGAAGTACCCTTATGAGTTCATTTCATTTTTTCAGAAGTACCCTTATGAGTTCTCTGTCATTTAAGTAGCATATTTCTAAGTCTTTAAGCTTATTTTCTGGAGATTTTTCTCTTACTTTCTGAGATGACTTGTTACCTTTTTTTCATGGTGTTTAATGGACTATTTCTCCGCCTGGGCATAATAGAAGTGTGTTTTGCTTTTCCCCCACCCCCACAATGAAAATTTATTATATAAAGGTCTCTCTTTAGTCTTTTGCTAAGATGACGTTTTTATTTTTGTTTCCAGTAGGTGGCGTCTAAGCCTCTTGAATCCCTGCTTTATATAAAGTCTTAATATTGCCTTTTTTTTTCTAATAGATATTCAATCCCACATGCTACTCTCAGTCTCATTATCTGTCAGTGTTAGTGATAGTTTTGATAGTATTTTTCAGATTCCCCAGGGCTCTATAGTTTTTGGTCTTGGAGGATATGGATGAAGGGTCCCTCAGGATTGTGGTATGGGGAGTGTGGCTCAGCCTCGCATTTTGTGATAGCAGCTGATAATAATCAGCTGTCGCTTCTCTGCCATCCCCACTTCTCTGCTTTCTGCCCTTATCTCAGGACACTGCCATTGCATGAAGCTCACGGCTCTCCCAGGAAGGGCAGTTTAGGCAACCTGCCTCACCTTCTCTCCTATCCCTCCTCCTGCAGGGAGCTTACATTTTGAGAGTAGCTTCTTTGTCCCTCCCAGTCTACTGCTTGATTCCCTGGGTTCTGACCTGTGGTAGTTCTTACGTGCAGATCCCATGCTCAGACATGCTGGTGTGCAATTTGGGTGGGTTTGTTTTTTTTTTTTGAGTTTTAGATGTTCAGCTTATTGTTTTGTTCAAAGATGATGTGTCTCACTCCATCATGTTTCTGACGTTTCAGGTCCACAAGGAACATTTTCAAAAGACCACATGTTAGGCCACAAAACAAGTCTCAATAAATTTAAGATCAAAATCATATATAGCATTTTCTCTCACCACAATGACAAAAAATTACAAATCTATTACAAGAAAAAAATGAGAGGGGGGGGAATCCACAAACATATTGTGGCAAAATAACATTCTACTAAATGGCTTAACAATGAGATCAAGAGAAAAATCAGAACGTGACTTGAGAGAAAGGAAAATGAAACATTACAACCCAAAACCCATGAGATATAGCCAAAGCAGTCCTAGTAGAAAAATTAATAGCAATAGAGGCCTACATCAAGAAATAAGAAAGCTCTCAAATAAACAATCTAACCATACACCTAAAGGAACTAGAAAAAGAACAGCAAACGAAGCCCAAAGTGAATAGAAGGAAGGATATAATAGAGATCAGAGCAGAAATAAATGAAATAGAGTCTAAAAAAATACAAAAGATCAATGAAACCAAGAGTTTGTTCTTTGTAAAGATAAACAAAACTGATAAACCTTAACCAGAGTCATCAAAAAAAAAAAATAGAAGACCCAAATTGATAAAATTAAGAATGAAAGAAGAGAAGTGATAAATGACTCCACAGAAATACAAACATTATAAGAAAATACTAAAAGCAATTTTATGCCAAAAAAAAAATGAACGATCTGGAAGAAATAGAGAAATTCATAAAAACATACAATTTCCAAGACTGAGTCAAGAAGAAACTGAAAATCTAAACCTATTGACTACTACTAAAAAAACTGAATTAGTAATCAGAAACTTCTGAGAAACAAAAGTCCTAAAGTAGATGGCTTCACAGGTGAATTTTACCAATCATTTAAAGAAGAATTAACATCTATCATTCTCAAACTATTCCAAAAATACTCAAGCAGAGGGAAAACACTTAAGCTCATTCTATGAGACTATAATCACCCTGATTCCAAAAGCAAACAAAGACATTACAAAAAATTAATATTATAGGACTATATCTTTGATGAACATACATACAAAATTTTTCAACAAAATATTAGCAAACCAAATTCAGCAAGACATTAAAAAGATCATACCACATGATCACATAAAATTTATTCCTGGGATGTGAGGTTGTTTCAATATCTGCAAGCAATTAATGTTATACACCATGTTAACAAATTGAAAGATAATAATCATAGAATTATATTAACAAATGCAGAAAAAACATTTGACAAAATCCAGCATCTATTTATGTCTATTCTTGAGACAGGGAGAAATAGATAAGGATAAAGGGGGTCAAATATATGTTGACAAAAGGAAATTTAACTTTTGGTGTTGAACTCACAAAGCAATACATATATTACATAACATTAAGTTGTACACTTGAAACCTATATGATTTTATTACCCAATGTGATCCCAATAAATTTAATTTAAAAAAAACTCAGCAAAGGAGAAATAGACAGAAGAGTCTCAACAAAATAACGTCCATATGTGACAAAGCACAGCTAACATCTTACTCAACAAAGAAAAGCTAAAATCATCTTCCTTAAGATCAGGAAGAAGACAAGAATGTCTACTTTTACCACATTTATTCAACATAGTATTGGAAGTTTAAGGGGTCTCTGGGAGAACATCAAGCATAACATTCACATAATAGGGGTACAAAAAGAAGAGAGAGAGCAAGAAAGTGAAAACCTACTTCAAGAAATAATGACCGAAAACTTCCCTAACCTAGTGAAGGAAATAGACATACAAGTCTAGGAAGCACAGAGAGCAAGTAACATACAAGATGAACAGAAACCGGCCTACACCATGTCACATCATAATTAAAATGCCAAACGTTAAAGACAAAGAGAGAATGTTAAAAACAGCAAGAGAAAAGTAGTTAGATACCTACAAGTGAGCTTCCATAAGACTGTCAGCTGATTTCTCAATAGAAATTTTGCAGGACAGATGAGATGCCAACATGAGATATTCAAAGTGATGAAAACAAGAACGCACAACCAAATACAGCAAAGCTATCATTTAGAATCAAAGGACTGATAAAGAGCTTTCCAGACAAGAAAAAGCTAAAAGAGTTTATCACCACCAAGCAAGTATTACAGAAAAAGTTAGAGAGACGTCTTTAAGAAGGAGAAGAAGGAAAAAAATCAACAATATAAAAAAATAAAACGGCAATCACTACATAATGATTGACAAATATTTTAAATGTAAATGAGTTAAATGTTCCAATCAAAAGATAGGGTCACTGAATGTATAAGAAAATAAGACCTTTGCAAACACTTCCTACAAAAGACTCACTTCAGATTGAAAGACACACACAGATTGAAAGTAAAGGAATGAAAAAAAATGTTTCATGAAAATAGAAACCAATAAACAAACCAAAAAAAAAAAATGGGTTAGCAATACTTATGTCAGACAAAACAGACTTTAAAAACAAAGTCTATAATAAGAGAAAAAGAAGGACTCACTTCTCCCACTTCTGGGTATTTATCCAAAAAAGCCCAAAACACTACTTCAAAAGGACATGAGAAACTAGATATTTACTCAGCATTATTTACAGTAGTCAAGATATGGAGGCTACCTGGATGTCCATCAATGAATAAATAGATAAAGAAGAGGTGGTAAAATACAATGAAATATTGCCCAGCAATAAAAACAAATGAAATCTTGCCATCTGCAAAAACATGGATGGAACTAAAGGGTATTTTGCTGAATGGAGTAAGTCAGACAGAGAAAGATAAATGATATGATTTCACTTATAAGTGAAATCTAAAAATAAAAATAAAAACAAATTTGCAAAGAGAACATTTTTATGGTTGCCAGTTGGGCAGGGGTTTGGTGGTGTATGAAAAAAAAAAGCAAGAGATTAGGAAGTATAAACTGTTCATTACAAATATGGGGATGTAAAGTAAAGCATAAGACATATAGTCAAGAATATTTTAATAACTATGTAAGGGATCAGATGGGTACTAGATTTATCAGGGTGATTATTTTATAAGTTACATAATTGTCTAATCGCTATGTTGTACACCTGAAACCAATATAATATTGTATGCCAACTGTAATTTTAAAAAATTTAAAAATATTGAATAAAAGAAAAAGAAAGAATTAACATTATTAAAATGTTTATTCTACCACAAGCAACCTATAGACTCAATACAATCCCTTTCAAAATACCAACAGTATTTCTCACATAACTAGAACAAATAATTCTAAAATTTATATGGAACCATTAAAACCCCAAATAGCCATGGAAATCTTGAGAAATAAGAACAAAGTTGGTGTTATCATGCTACCTGATATCAAACTATACTACAAGGCCATATTAATTTAAAAAATCATGGTACTGGCATCCAAACATACACATAGGTCAATGAAACAGAGAGCCCAGAAATAAACTCACTTCGATATGGTCCTTTAATCTATGAAAAAGGAGGCAAGAATATACAATGAGGTGAAGATAGTCTATTCAATAAATGATGTTGGGAAAAGTGCACAGAACATGCAAAAAAAAATAAAGCTAGACCACTGTCTTACACCATATACAAAATAAACTCCAAAATAATTAAAGATTTAAGTGTAAGATGCAAAACCATAAAATTCCTAGAAGAAAACATAGGCAATAAGCTCTGTGACATTGCTCTTAGTAATATTTCTTTCTGATATGTCTCCTTTGGCAAGGGAAAGAAAAGAAAAAGTAAACAAATGGGACTATATCAAACTAAAAAGCTTCTGCACAGAAAAAAAAAAAGCCATCGACAAAATGGAAAGATAACTTACTGAATGGGAAAAGATATTTCTTTATGATATATCTAATAAGGGGTTAACAATCAAAATTTATAAATAACTTATACAATATAATGCCAAAAAAACGAACAATCCAATTTTTTAAAATGGGCAGAGGACCTGAATAGATATTTCTCCAAAGAGGACATACAGATGACCAATTGGCACATGGAGATGCTCAACATCACTAATCATCAGAGAAATTCAAAATAACACCACAATGAGATATCATCTCACACCTGTTAGAATGGCTATCATTAATAAATCAACAAACAACAAGTGTTTGCAAGGATGTGGAGAAAAGAGAACCATGTGTACTGTTGGTTGGATTGCAAATTGGTGCAGCCACTATAGAAAACACTTTGTCGTTTCCTCAAAAAAAAATTAAAAATAGAACTACCTTGAGAGAAAAAAATGGCATAGATGATAGAGCCGCTGTTCATCCCTCTGGTGACCAAATCAAAGTTGTGATGGAAACAAGAAGCAGCAGCAAGGAAAAATTGCCTGGGATCTAGAGAAGCAAGCCATAAAACTAGCGAGAAGTCCAAGAAAGCACTCTGGAATGGCAGAAGGTAGGATGGAGCAAGGACAAGGGGCTGCCCATTATCAAGCGGCTGAGTGAGACAGAGGCTGCGGCAGGGGCAGAAGCCTCTTAAAGGGGCTGCGTCCATGAGTGGATTTTTGCGGTAACAGACTTGCTCGCTCTGAGCACCAGTGCCGATTCAGCTGCATGCAGCAGGCACCAGGGACTTACAGGGAGACATTGTTGGAGTGAGGGCTATGGCGAGACTCTCTTGGTACAGAAATGTTGGCAGGATCCATTGTTCCCTGTTGAGCTCTCCCCCATCCCAGTGCTCGGCACAGCACTGCCATAGCCTGACATCATCAAACTGGATAACAGAGGTCGCTCCACCCAGAGGATTCCCTGAAACTCCACATCCCCCAACTTGCGGCTCCACGCAAGCCACACCCTGGTAGAGTCTCAGCAAGTCTGGTGCTCTTTGCTGAGCAGCACCTAGACTCACACTGAAGGCAGCTGGCCTCGGTTTCTGGTGTGGCCTTTCGAGACAACTATAAGCACAGCATCTGTGGATTGCATTCTGAATCTTAACAGGTGGCCCCGGAGGGGTAGAGGCTTGGGCTAAGTTTGGCCTGCAGCTGAACCCCTCTCAGGACTGTGCCACTGGTCACCTACTTCATAAATCTACACTGATAAGACTGGGAGACTTAGGAGCTTTGCTTAGTACATAGAAACAGACATAAAACGGCAGCCAAAATGGGAAGACAAAGAAGCAGAAACCATATGACAGAACAGAACAGAGATCTAGATATAATGGTGTCAAGTAATCTAACAGATACAGACTTCAAAAAACTGGTTATAAAGACGCTCAATGAACTTTTGGGAAGTGCAGATAAATTCAGTGAGAACTTTAACAAAGAGATAAAAAACATAAAAATGGAAATGGAAATTATAAAAGGGAACCAGTCTGAAATGAAGAACACATTATCTGAGATGAGAAGTATATTAAATGGAATAAACAAAGGAATAAACAAACTGAATAAAGAAAAGAATCAAATGTCCTATCAGTAGGATGGGAAAGCCTATCAGGACACTCAATCAGAATGGCAAGAAAAAAGATGCCAAGACTATAAAAATAATTTAAGGAGGATATGAAACATTATTAAGGCTCTAAATATTCATCTGATTGGCATAACTGAAGAAAATCAAGATGTTGAACATCTGTTCGAAGAAATAATGATGGAAAACTTCCCTAACCTGGCGAAGGAAATGAACATAAAACCCCAGGAAGCTCAGAGAATCTCCAAAACCAGGGTTTCAAAGAGGCCCACAGCAAGACACATCATAATTAAAATGCCAAAGGTAAAATACAAAGAAAGAATATTAAAAGCAGCGAGAGAAAAACAAATAATTATTTATGAGGGAACACATATGACTGACAGCTGATTTCTCAAAAGAAACTATGCAGGACAGAAGGGCTTGGCAAAAAATATTTGACAGGATAAAGACCCAGGATATACAACCAAGGACACTTTATCCAGCAAAGCTATCATTTACAGTCAAAGGACAGATAAAGAGCTTCCCAGACAAAAATAAGCTAAAGGAATTTATCACCACCAACCCAGTATTACAGGAAATGTTGAAGGGACTTCTTTAAGAAGAAAAAACATATGTCAAAAACAAGAATAAAAAATGGTAACAACTACATTCCTATCAATAAGTAACTTAAATGGAAAAGAATTAAGTGCTCCAACCAAAAGATAGAGTGGCTGAAAGGATAAGAAGACAACAAACACCTTCTACATATGCTACCTTCGAGAGAGTCACTTCAGACTAAAAGACACACACAGACTAAAAGGAAGGGGTTGGAAAAAGATATTGCTTGATGGATCTAGAGGGTATTTTAGTCAGACAGAGAAAGATAAACACTATATGATTTCACTTATATGCGGAATCTAAGGAATAAAAAGAACAAATTAATCGAAAACAGACTCAAAAATATAGTGGACAATTTGGTGACGGACAGAGGGGAGGAGGGTTTGGGGGGCTGGGAGAATGCAGTGAAGGGTTAAAGAAGTACAAATTAGTAGTTCATGAATGGTCACGGGGATGGGGAGGATGGCATAGGGAATGCAGTTAGCATTAATACGTTGGCTAGGTGGAATGTCATAGGAGAGAGGGTGTAATTGGGGGGATCATTTTATGAATTATATAGATGTCTAACTAAAGTACTGTATATTTGAAACTAAATGAAAAATAAAATAAAATAAAAATAAAATAGAAAAGAATTAAGCTTTATTTATATGTGACACAAATTTTTTACCATGTGACAATGTATATATCTTCAACCAATTCATGTTTCTTTGACATATATTCTTAAAGAATATTCAAGAAATCAGCAAATAACCACCATACCCACTCTGAGCAACACCTGGCCATATTTTATGCCTTTGGAAACTTCCAGTTCCAGGTGGTTAGACAAAAGCATTATTTTTTAATACAATAGTTTATTCTCTAAAATTAATATGTCAGAATAGTTAAAGTCTAGGAATTGTAACTGTGGAATCTAGAAACCGCTCAATTATAGGAAATTGAATAGGAGAGAATTCATTCAAATCAAGAATGCTTAGAAAGCAAGGAAGAACCATTTTCCCACCTCTGGGAAATGGGTGTTGAATCTGCTCAAGAAGATGTCCTGAGTGCTCCAAGAAGACCCCCTGTGACAAACCTCTTTAGCTATGGTAACATTGTAAAATAACAAAACAGTTTAGGGTGTGTCTCCCTTGTACACAGGGAAAATGTGATAAGGAGAACAGCTCAAAGTTTTCCTTATGCAAAGCTCTGTATTCCACCTGCCAGCTTATCTGGCACAGACTCTCAGAAATCCCTATCATTACCTACTTTGTTCTATGAGGGTACTGTAAGCCCTCGTTTCTAATTGGACATTGCAAAAATGGAAAAAGTGAGAGATGGCACAGAAGAAACTAGTTCAGCCTTAATTGTTTTTAGGCTGCAGAACTCTGATTTTTTAGAAAAGTCCTACAAGTTTTTGTGGGCAGCAAGGCTCTTGGCTCCACTCCCTTATTATGAGGGGAAGTCCTCCACACTTTGTGTGGCATGTCTTGGGGATGGAACATCTCAGAGTCTAGAAGATCTTTCTCTCATACTCAATATTACCAGTACAAAACCATAATATATTTTAATATTTATGAATCACCTCTCAGTCACTTTCTGCTTTTCAAAGGACTTTCATATACATTTTATTTACCTTTCAAATATTTGAAATAATGGTCAGTCACTACCCTGAGTATTTAACATGAATTACATCATTTAATCCTCACAAAACTCTATGAGGTAGATGCTATTATTATTCCTGTTTTACAAATGTACGAATCAAGACACAGGGAAGTTTATAATTTGAACAAAGCCAGACACTAGTAAATAATGACACCAATATTTACACTTCATAACCTGCATTTTCATTCAATAAATATTGAATGAATCTTTCAATGTCAGTAAATATCTCTAAATTGTCATTGCAAACGCATTTTTAATATTTCATTATAAGACTGTACCAAAATTTATTTAATCTTAGTCATAAAATTTTGGTTGTGCCTAGTTTTTCACAATGTAAAAAGTATTGTGCTGAAAAGCGTGTATGTCTGTACACCTTCATGCACATGTGTTACTTTTTCCTCAGAATAAATTTTCAGAAGCTTTATGTCACTTCAGGATGTGACAGGAGAGACCTGCAAAATAACATTTCGAAAAAAAATCCTCAAGGAAAAGAATCAAGCCAATGATTTTATAGAGCCAAACACAAATTCCAAATTCCAAAATGCAGATATATTTAATGGAGAGCAGATAAATAGCAAAAGCAAATTAGCAAAAATAAAAGAACAAATAAGAAGAATTTATATACAGAGAGTTAAGGAGATAAGCAAAAAAGAGGAAGCTAATGCAAAACCAAAGATAAGATCTATGAACATTTGAATGGGTGAATAAGAAAAAAGAATATTTGTTGGTGGTGGCCTTAATGAACAAATTGGACAGACTGAAAGTGCAAAAAGAGGAATTTGAATCATGGAGTTCTTTTCACACTTATTTTAAAAACAGAGAAGGGAATTTTATGTTGAGGAACCAATCAAAGGAGAAAGGGACAGCTGATAGAGGAGTTGACATGACAGCTTCAGAAGTGAGCAGCAGGATCCAGTTTTTGAAGAGGAGAATGTGCCCAGCCATGCCAGCCTCACTGCTGGAGGACAAAGGCTTCAGCAAAACTTTGAAAGCTGCTGTTTTCAATGGCACTGAGAAGGAAAAGGAAATGACAGACAAGACGACACAAGGAACTAGCCACATAAGGTACTGAAACTGGCAGAATGCATACTCCTCAAAGTGCTAGAAACAGTAATAAAGGAGCAAACAGTATTTGACTACAAGTACTGGGATTTCTCTGAAATTCTTTAAATGTCAAAGGATGTGAAATGTGTCTGGATCAAATAAAAGCTTTGGTATATGATTGTCTCCCCAAACTCTTATAGAGAAATGAAATGCCAGATGTATTGATGAAATGGAATAAGATAGCACATAGCAATGAGTGGATAAGGGAAGAAATTTAAGTAATAGTGGATCAAGGAAAGGCTATCATTATATGTGGTCTGCCATACCTCTCTTAAGGAAACTGACACCATGTTTAAGAGAAACAGAGTGTAAAGATGAAAAGGAGATGGTTTATATGTGGCCAGTTACATATTATTGAGTTGAAATCATTCTGGTTATATGTACAGAAGGTCAGAGAAGCTGGAGTCAGACAAAGTGAAAACTTATAAATATAGAAAACAAAGAGAAATATGTTAGTAAAAATTTCTATAAGTGGTGAAAGTTCTTGGCATCTGCATTGTATGGAAAGAAGACACAGGACATAGGAAGAATTTGGAAAATCAAAGTAAAGCTCAGAAGAAAATAAATAAATGATAAATAAATGTGGAGAGTTTAAAAGTTATTAGAATAGATTATAAGACTTAGCAAGAAGTTTTGGTGGTTTGTAGTCACCTTGATGAGATCATGGAGGTAGCTTTCTGGAACAATAAATGCAATATTCAGGACACTTGCATTTCAGCACCTGGAAAAAAAAAACAGGCTATTTGATCGCAGAGGGGTTGTTAGAAGAATTAAGGTAGTGGAATACAAAATACTTGAGCTTAGGCATCAAACAAACCTCAGCTTACATCTCAGCTCTGAAACTTACCAGTTATATGGGCTTAGACAAGTTATGTAAGCTTCGGTTTATTCATTTGTAAAATAAGAATGACAATGGTATCGACCACTGAGGGCTATTGTGAGGAATTGATGATATAATATACATAAAGTTAACTGAAGAGTTCCTGGCATATGAGAAGTGCTCAATAAGTATAAGAATATCGGGGGGAAAAAAACATGCACCAAAAATTTAGTGGCAATTATCTCATATGCTATAATCAAGTGAGATTTATCCCTGGGATGCAAAAGTTGAGGAGTTCTTTACGTTTTTATTTGTTTCATCTCTTAAATGGACTTTTGAAATAGCATCTTATTTTGAAATAGTTTAAGATTCACAAGAAGTGGCAAAAACAGTACAGAGTTCCCACGTACCCTTCACCCAGTCTCTACCAATGTTAATTTCTTACATAGCCATAGTATATTCTCAAAACCAGGAAATTTAACATTGCTACAATGCTTTTAACTGAGGTAGAGACTTCATTCAAAATTTACCAGTTTTTACAAGCACTCTTTTTGCATACAATGCTATAAAGATTTTTTCACATATGTAGATTCGAGTAACCAACACAAACAAAATACAGAACTGTTGATTGGGCATTTTTATAATGACTGAGTAGCATGGATTTTGTAAGAGAAAAAATAAATATTTTACTTATAAAATTATATTACTTTCCCTTTCCTTTAAGAAAAATTGCTACCAAAACATATAGGATGTAGCAAAAGTATTTCTAGAAGTTTATAGCTATAAATGCCTACCTTAAGAAAAAAGAAAGATCTTAAATAAACATCCTAGCATTATATTTCAAAGAACTAGAAAAAGAACAACAAACTAAGCCCAAAGTTAGCAGAAGGAAGGAAATGAAGGTTAGAGTAGAAATAAATGAAATGTAAAATAGAAAAACAATAGAAAAGATTAACAAAATGAAGAATTGGTTCATTAAAAAGATAAATAAAATTAACAATTCTTTAGATAGACTAATTAAGAAAAAAAGAGAGAGGACTCAAATAAATAAAATCAGAAATGACAGCAAAGACATTATAACTGATAGCACAAAAATCCAAAGATCATAAAATACTACTATGAATAATTATGCACCAACAAATTGAACAACCTAAAAAAAATAAATAAATTCCTAGACATATACAATTGAATAAGATTGAATTGTGAAGAAATAGAAATTCTAAACAGACCAATAACAAATAAGAAGATTGAAATAGTAATCCAAAACCTTCCAACAAAGAAAAGCTCAGGCTTTATGGGTAAGTTCCACCAAACCTCTAAATAAAAATTAATGCCAATCCTTAAATTCTTCCAAAATATTGAAGAGGAGGGAACACCCCCAAACACATTGTTTGAGACCAGTGTTATCCTGATACCAAAGCCAGATAAGAACAGAACAAGAAAAGAAAACCACAAGCCAATATCCTTGATAAATATACGTGTAAAAATTCTCGACAATATACTAACAAACTGAATTCAGTAGCACATTGAAGGATCATACACCATAATCAAGTGGGATTTATCCCTGGGATGCAAGGATGGTTCAACATACACAAATCAGAAAATGCAATACATGTCACATTAATGAAATGAAATGGAACTCATGTAATTTTCTCAATAGATGCAGAAAAAGCATATTACAAATTACGGTGTCCTTTCATGACAAAAAAAAGCACTCAAGAAAGTGAAAAAGTAAAATCACAACAATTTCTAAACAGTAGAACAAAAGAAATTAGGAGTCAGAAAATAGAAAAGAAAATATTAATGTCTTATAGAATCAATCCAGGAAATCTAATACTTAATTAACTAATGCTAGGTCCTGAAAGAAAAAGAAGATAAAATGAAAGAGAGAAAATTATCAGATAAATGCCATAAGAATTTCCCAGGCCTGAAAAACATGTCTCCAGATTTAAAATGCTCACAAATTGTCCAATGTAATAAATGTTAAAGGTCCTGTATCAAGGCACAGGATTGTGAAAAAAAAAGAAACAGTAGAGGATCTAAACCAATCGATTACCACCAATGAAATTGAATCAGTAATCAAAAGCCTTCCAACAACAAAAGTCCTGAGCTGAATCGCTTTACAGGTCAATTTTACCAAATATCCAAAGAAGATTTAATTCCCATTATTCTCAAGCTATTTCAGTAATGTAAGAGAAGGGAAGGCTCTCAAACTCTTTTTACAAGTCTATCATTACCCTGATTGCAAAGACATTACAAATATAGAAATATACATATATTCATATATACATGTGTGTATACATACATACATACATACATACAGATATACATACATACATGTATTTCTGCAAATCAATTAATGAGATCACCACATAAACAAAATGAAAGGTAAAAATCATATGATCATATCAACAGATGCAGGGAAAGCATTTGACAAATCCATCATCCATTTTTGATAAAAGCTCTCAGCAAAGTGGGCATAGAGCGAACATGCCTCAACATAATAAAGGCCTTATATTAAAAAACCCAGCTAACATCATACTCCACAGGGAAAACTAAAAAGCATTTTACTTAAGCTCATAAATGAGATAAGGATATCCAGTTTCATCACTTTTATCCAACATAGAATTGGAAGTTCAAGCCACAGGAATCACACAGGAAAAAGAAATAAAAAGCATCCAAATCAGAAAGGAGAAAGAAAAACTGTCATGAGTAGATGACATGATACTATATAGAGACAACCCCAAAGATTCCATCAAAAAACTATTAGAACTAATAAATGAATTCAGTAAAGTAGCAGGATACATAATTATTTAGAAGTCAGTTGCATTTTTATAGACCAATAACAAATGATCAGAAAGAGAAATTAAGAAAACAATCCCACTTACAGTTGCATCAAAAACAA
>NW_024342472.1:195358-276993 GCF_902729225.1 Pteropus medius
AAAAAAAAAAAAAGACACATTATGACCCAGCCATTCCACTTCTGGGTATTTACCTGAAGAAATTCAAAATGCTAATTCCAAAAGATATTGCATCCCTTGCTCACTGCAACACTATTTACAATAGCCAATATATGGAAGCAACTTAATTGTCCATCAACAGAAGATTGGATAAAGAAGTCATGGTACATACAAACAAGGAAATATTACTTGGCCATAAAAAAAATTTACATTTGCAATGACATGGATGGACCTACAGAGTATTATGCTGAGTGAAGTAAGTCAGAGAGAAAGTCAAATACCATATGATTTCACTTATATGCGGAATCTAAGGAACGAAAGAAATAAAGAAAACCGAAACAAGATCACAGATACAGAGAACAAACTGGTGAATGCCAGTGAAGAGAACAGTTTGGGAACGGTTTGAAAATAAAAAGGGATTAAGCAGTACAAATTGGCAGTTACAAAACAGTCATGGGAATGTGGAGCACAGCATAAGGAATATAGGCAATAATATTATAATGGCTATATATAATGTCAGATGGATACTAGAGTAATTGGGGGTAATCACTTCATAAATTATATAAATGTCTAACTATTGTACTGTATCTCTGAAAACTAATATAAAAAACAACCCTCAAAGGCTAAGAATTCATTTTTTTTGTTTGTTTTCTGCCCTTTCACTATAATAACCTTTCTCTTAGGTGATGAAAGTCTTTGCTGAATGTGGGAAGGGCTAGGGATAAGAACACACACAAAGAGGATAATTTACTAGAACATAATCCCAATATGCTACTGTATACTTAAAGCCATGGAGGAAGCTAGAGGAGACCAAACAAACAAAAAAAAAAACCCCACAAAGTGTGTGCTAAAGAGAATACAATTTCCTTATGGAGACCATGATTTATATATCCGAGGCACTCAAAACAATACATTGTCACATATGATCGCGGGATAGCTTGAATGCTATAAAGAAGTCAAATAAGAGAGCTATCAATATGAACAATAGGGGCCAGAGACTGTTCCATGAAAATGACTGACCTGAAAGGAGAAAGATAGAAGTAATAAATGAGTAATTTTATCTTAAAAACTCTTCTCCATGCAAGTGTCATACCCCTTTTATTATGCTTTTTATGGTGTTTTCACTGTACTCCTATAATTTTAGTGAAAAGGCCTATTTATGTCTTTCAAAAACTAATGGGTCCTAGAACTCAATTCAGTTATTATTTAACGAGTACTTATTAAACACTTGTAGTATGCTGAGTCTCACACTAGCTACCATTAGGGCTATTTGCATAGAATGAAACAACCTGAATTTTCTACCAAGAAGGAACCATATAATGGATAGTGAAGCTATCATAATGGTTCTCACACTTGAGCATGCATCAGTCACCTGGAGGGTGCATTAAAACACAGATTGCTAGGTCTCACCTTCAGAGTTTTTGATTCAGTAAGTCTTTGGCAGTGCCTGAGAATTTACATTTCTAACGAGTTCCCAAGTGATGATGATGCTAATGGTCTGGTGTAAAAGACTGGCATTTATAGTCAACCAGACCTGAGTCTGAATGCCAGCTCTGACAATTATTAGGTGTGCAACCCTGAGTACATTATTTAACTGGCTATATTATGGATAAAGTGGGTCACCAGTTAGGAAAAGTTTGGTGAAGAATGAAATAATTCAACAAATCAGGACTGAGGCACATTTTTCTACTGATAGTATATAGGTAGGAAACTTTATTATTTTATTTTTTATTTTTTTTTTATTATGGTGACATTGGTTAACAAAATCCGGTAAGTTGCAGAAGTACAATTCAACAGTAAGGCATATATATGTACATTATTTACAGTACATTATTTAGCTGCTTTGAGCCTCAGTTTTTTAATCTGTAACACTTGATACAACAAGATTCAGCAAATATATTTTGACATCAGTGTGTCTAAGTACAAGGGAAATAGCAGTAAACAATATAGATGAAGACCCTATGGCGTGACAACCATTAAACACAATCAGAGTACTGCACAATTACTATTGTAATGAGTACCATGAAGATGAAGGGTAGGGTGATGTGGTAAACAGGGAAACCAAATCCAGACTGAATGGTCAGAGAATATATTACTGAAGCAAGCTAATACTTGAAATGTAAATAAAAGGACCCTTGTGCGTTAGTAGGTTAGTAGGGTAGGGCTGCTAACTATTCGGAGCTGCAATGTGTGTTCACCACCCACAGTTAGATTTCTTTCTGTCACCATTAGTTGACCTCTTTTACCCTATCTATCTACCCCCTCCTCTCTCTCTCTACCCTCTGGTAATCACTAGTCTATTGTCCATGTCCATGAGTTTTGTTTGTTTGTCCTGTTTGTTTGTTGCTGTTAGGTTTATACCCCACATATAAGTGATATCATGTTGTTTTCAACTTTTCTGTCTGGCTTACTTCACTGAGCATGATTATCAAGGTCCATACATGTTGTTGCAAATGGCAGTATTTCATCTCTTCTTGTGTCTGAGTAATATTTCATTGTATGTATGTATCACGCATTCTTTATCCAGTCATCTATCATAGGACACTTCGGTTGCTTCCATGTCCTGGCCACTGTGAATAATGCTGCTATGAACTTTGATGCAAAAATATCTTTTCAAATATGAGTTTTCAAGCCTTTGAGGTAGACACCCAAAAGAGAGATCAATTCTTAGTTTTTTGAGGATCCTGCATACCTTTTTCCATAGTGGCTGTACCAATTTGCAGTCCCACCAGCAGTGTAAGAGGATTTCTTTTTCTCTGTATCTTCTCCAACAATTGTTAATACTTGTCCTGTTGATAACAGCTATTTTAGCAGGTGTGAGATGGTATCTCATTGTGGTTTTGATGTGCCTTTCCCTAATAGCTAGCAATGTTGAACATCTTTTCATATGTCTGTTGGCCATTTGTATGTCTTCTTGGGAGAAGCATCTGTTTAGGTCCTCTGCCCATTTTTTAATTGGATTGTTTGTTTTCCTGTTGTTATTCAGTTGTATAAGTTCTTTGTATATTTTGGATATCAGGCCCCTTATTGGAGACCTTGCTTGCAAATATATTCTCCCATTCAAACGGTTGTCTCTTAACCTTGTTGACAGTTACTTCTGCTGTGCAACAGCTTTTTCGTTCAATGTAGTCCCATTCATTTATTTTAGCTTTTACTTGTCTTGCCTTTGAGGTCAAATTTATAAAATCCTCTTTAAGTCCAAGGTCCATGAGTTTAGTTCCTATGTTTTCTTCTATGCAATTTATTCTTTCAGGTCTTATATTCAGGTCATTAATCCATTTTGATTTAATTTTGGTGTGTGGTGATAGACAACAGTCTAGTTTCATTCTTTTGCAGGTGGCTTTCCAGTTTTCCCAGCGCCATTTATTGAAGAGGCTTTCCTTTCTCCACTGTATGTTTTTCGCTATTTTGTCAAAAAATTTCTTGCCCATATAAATGTGGGTTTACTTCTGGACTCTTGATTCTGTTCCAATGGTCTGAGTGTCTGTTTTTCTGCCAATAACATGCCATTTTGAGTACTGTCGCTTTGTAGTATAATTTGAAGTCAGGTAGAGTGATGCCTCTAGCCTCATTCTTTTTTCTCAGGATGGCTTTGGCAATTTGGGGTCTTTTGTGCTTCCATACAAATCTGATGATATTTTATTTCTTTTTTAAAATTTATTTATTTAAATTAGTTTCAAGTATACAGTGCATTGGTTAGACATCTATATAGTACATAAAACGATCCCCTCAATTGTTCCCTCCCTCCCCCAGCCCTCCACCTAGCCACCATATTAATGCTAACTGCATTCCCTCTGCCATGCTCCCCATCCCTGTGACCAACTATCAAATACTAATTTGTACTTCTTTAACCCTTAACCCCATTCTCTCAGCCTCCCAATTCCCTTCCCTCTGTCCATCACCAAATTGTCCACTATATTCGTGAGTCTGTTTTTGATTAGTTTGTTCTTTGTGTTCCTTGTATCCCGCATATAAGTGAAATCATATGGTATTTATCATTCTCTGTCTGACTTATTTCACTCAGCATAGTATCTAGATCTATCTCTGTTGTTGCAAATGGTAGGATTTCATTTTTTTAATGGTTGAGTAGTATGCCATTGTATATATGAGCCAAAATTTCTTTTTCCAGTCGTCTGTTGATGGGCATTTATGTTGCTTCCATATCTTGGCTATTGTAAATTGTGCTACTATGAATATTGGGGTGCATAGATCTTTACGAATTATCGTTTTGGTTTTCTTGGGGTAAATACCCAAAAGTGCAATTGCTAGGTCAAAAGGTATATCCATTTTTAATTTTTTGAGAACCCTCCAGATTGTTTTCCATGGAAGCTGCATCAATTTCTAATCTCCCCAACAATGAATGAGGGTTTCCTTTTCTTCGCATTCTCGCCAATACTTGTTTTTTGATTTATTGATGATAGCCATTCTGACAGGTGTGAGGTGATATCTCATTGTGGATTTAATTTATATTTCTCTGATGGTTAGCAACCTTGAGCATCTTTTCATATATCTGTTAGCCATCTATATTTCCTCTTTGGAGAATTATCTATTCAGGTCTTCTGCGCATTTTTTAATTGGATTGTTTGTGTGTTTGTTTTTTGTTGTTGTTTTTGAGTTCTATAAGTTCTTTATATATTTTGGATATTAACCTATGATCAAATGTATCATTAGCGAATATCTTCTCCCAAACAGTCGGTTGTCTTTTTGTTGTTGTTGATGGTTTCCTTTGCTGTACAAAAATTTTTAGTTTGATGTAATTCCATTTGTTTATTTTTTCTTTTGTTTTCCCTGCCTGAGGAGATATATCTGAAAAGAAATTCCTGTTAGTAATATCAGAGAGTTTACTGACTATGTTTTCTTCTAGAAGTTTTATGGTTTCGGGTCTTACATTTAAGTCTTTAATCCATGTTGAGTCTATTCTTGTACATGGTGTAAGAAGGTGGTCTAGATTCTTTATTTTTGGATGTATCTGTCCAATTTTCCCAGTACCATTTATTGAAGATACTGTCTTTACCC
This sequence comes from Pteropus medius, assembly GCF_902729225.1. Classification (NCBI taxonomy): domain Eukaryota; kingdom Metazoa; phylum Chordata; class Mammalia; order Chiroptera; family Pteropodidae; genus Pteropus; species Pteropus medius. The sequence goes on from NW_024342472.1 coordinate 200,393, forward strand.
CATTGTATATTCTTACCTTCTTTGTCATATATTAAGTGAGCATAGAAGTGTGGATTTATTTTTAGGCGCGATATTCTGTTCCATTGATCAATGTATCTGTTTGTATGCCAGTACCATGTTGTTTTGATTACTGTAGCCTTGTAGTATAATTTGATATCAAGTAGTGTGATACCTTGAACTTTGTTATTCTTTCTCAAGAATGCCGTGGCTATACTGGTTTTTATAATGGTTCCATATAAATTTTAGGATTATTTGTTCTAGCTCTCTGAAAAATGCCATTGGAATTTTGATAGAGATTGCACTGAATTGCTTTGGGTAGTATGGCCATTTTAACAATGTTGGTTCTTCCTACACATGAACACGGTATATGTTTCCACGCATTTGTTTCTTCTTCAATTTCTTTGTTCAGTGAGTTATAATTTTCCCAAAACAGGACTTTTATCTTCTTGGTTAATTTGATTCCCAGGTGTTTTATAGTTATCAACACAATTGTAAAGGGGATTGTTTTCTTATACTCTCTTTCTGAAAGTTCGTCATTGGTGTATAAAAATGTCACTGACTTCTGAATATTAATTTTGTAACCTGTTATTTTACTGAATTCATTGATCAGTTCTAACAGTTTTTTGGTGGAATCTTTAAGGTACTCTCTATATAGTATCATGTCATTGGCAAATAACGAGTTTTACTTCTTCCTTTCCAGTTCCAATGCCTTTTTTTTTTCTCTTTCTTGTCTGATTGCTGTGGCTAAGACATCCAATACAATGTTGAAGAGGAATGGTGAACGTGGGCATCCTTGTCTTGTTACTGATCTGAAGGAAAACACTTTTAGCCTTTCCCCATTTGAGTATTATGTTAGCTGTAAGTTTGTCATATATGGTCTTTATTATGTTGAGGTATGTTCGCTCTACTTCCACTTTGCTGAGAGTTTTTATTATAAATAGATGCTGGATTTTGTCGAACACTTTTTCTGCATCTATTGATATGATCATATGGTTTTTATCTTTCAATTTGTTAATGTGGTGTATCACATTAATTGATTTGCAGATATTGAGCCAACCTTGCATCTCATGAATAAATCCAACTTGATCATGGTGTATGATATTTTTAATGTATTGATGAATTCGGTTTGCTAATATTTTGTTGAGGATTTTTGCATCAATGTTCATAAGAGATATCAGCCTATAGTTTGTTTTGTTCTATTTTGTTTTGTTTTTGTAATGTCCTTGCCTGGTTTTGGAATCAAGGTAAAGCCTGATAAAAGGAGTTAAGGAGGTTTCTCTTGAATTTTTTGGAATAGTTTGAGAAGAATAGGTGATAATTCTATTTTGAATGTTTGGTAAAATTCGCCAATGAAGCCATCTGGTTCAGGAGCTTTGTTTTTGGGGAGGATTTTGATTACTGATTTGATTTCATTGGTGATAATCATTTGGTTTGGATTTTCTGTTTCTTCTTGACTCAGTCTTGGGAGATTGTACGTTTCTAGGAATGTGTCCATTTCTTCTAGATTGTCCAATTTGTTGACATATTATTGCTCGTAGTATTTTCTTATGATCCATTGTATTTCTGTGGAGTAGTGGTTATTTCTCCTCTTTCATTTCTGATTTTATTTATTTGAGTCCTCTCTCTGTTTTCCTTGATGAGTCTGGCTAAGGGTCTGTCAATTTATTTTTAGCTTTTCAGAGAACGGCTCTTGGTTTCATTAATCTTTTGTATTGTTTTTCTAGAATTTATTTCATTTATTTACACTCTGATCTTTATTATTTCCTTCCTTCTACTCACTTTAGGCTTTGTTTGCTGTTCTTTTTCTAGTTCTTTTAATTGTAAGGTTAGAGTGTTTATTTGAGCTTTTTCTTGTTTCTTGAGGTAGGCCTGTATTACTATGAATTTCCCTCTTAAGACTGCTTTTGCTATGTCCCATAGATTTTGAGTTGTTGTGTTTTCATTTTCATTTGTCACTAGGTATCTTTTGATTTCTTCCTTGATCTCATTAATAATCCATGCATTGTTTAGTAGCATGTTATTTAACCTCCATGGATTTGTGTACTTTCCAGTTTTTTTCTTGTAGATGATACCTAGTTTCATACCATTGTGATCAGAGAAGACAGTTGATATGATTTCAATCTTCTTAAATTTATTGAGACTTGATTTGTGTCCTAACAAGTCTTCTATCCTTGAAAATGTTCCATGTGCACTTGAAAAGAATGTATATTTTGCTGCTTTGGGGTAAAATGCTCTGAAAATATCTATTAAGTCCCTCTGCTCTAGTGCGTTGTTTAGGCCCATTGTTTCCTTGTTGATTCTTTGCCTGTAAGATCTGTCCATTGGTGTCAATGGGGTGTTAAAGTCTCCTACTATGAGTGTATTACTATTGGTCTCTTATGTCAATCAATAATTGCTTTATATATGTAAGTGCTTCTATGTTGGGTGCATATATGTTTACTGGGATTATGTCCTCTTGATTTATCGATCCCTTTATCATTATGTAATGTCCTTTTTTGTCTCTTATTATAGCTTCTGTCTTCAAGTCTATTTTATCTGATATAAGTATTGCTACCCTGGCTTTTTTTTTTCATTTTCATTTGCATGAAATATCTTTTTCCATCCCTTTACTTTCGCTCTGTGAGTGTCATTTGATCTGAAGTGGGTCTCTTGTAGACAGCATATGCATGGGTCTTGTTTTCTTATCCATTCAGCTACCCTATGTCTTTGTATTGAAGCATTTAATCTGTTTACATTTAAAGTGATTACTGATAGGTACATTGTTACTGCCACTGTATTATTCATATTTGTTATTTCTATTTTCCTTTTTATCCCTTCTCTTTTTACAAAAGACCCTTTAACATTTCTTGTAATGCTGCCTTGCTGGTGATGAATTCTTTAAGCTTTTCTCTGTCTGGGAAACTCTTTCTCTCACCTTTTATTTTAATCAAAAGCCTCACTGGGTAGAGTATTTGTGGTTGTAGATTCTTGTTTTTCGTAACTTCGAATATTTCTTGCCATTCTCTCTGACCTGCAAAGTTTCCATTGAAAAGTCAGCAGACATTTTTATGGAGGTACACTTGTAAGTAACTGGCTGCCTTTCTCTTGCTACTTTTAAGATTCTCTCTTTGTCTTTGACCTTTGGCATTTTAATTATGATGTTTCTTGGTGTAGGTCTGTTTGAATTCCTCTTATTTGGGACTCTGTGCTTCCTGAACTTGTATGTCTTATTCCTTTGCCAGGTTAGGGAAGTTTTCTATCATTATTTCTTCTAATAGATTCTCAATTCCTTACTCTCTCTCCTCTTCAGATACTCCTATGATCCAGATATTTCTACACTTCGCATTTCCCAGAGGTCTCTTACACTATCCTCATTTTTTAAGTTCTTTATTCTTTTTGTTGTTCTGATTGGGTGTATTCTGCTACCTTGTCTTCTAAATCACTGATTCGATCTTCTGCTTCGTCCAATCTACTGTTGAATTCTTCTAGTGTATTCTTCATTTCAGTTATTGTATTCTTCATGTCTATCTGGTTCATCTTTATGGTTTCTATGTCCTTTTTTATGCTGCTGAGGTTTTCATTGTACTCATCCATTCTCCCCATAAGTTCATTCAGCATCCTTATAACTATTATTTTGAACTCTGTCTCTGGTAGGTTGCTTGCCTCCATTTCATTTAGCTTATTTTCTGGGGTTTTCTCCTGTTGTTTCATTTGTGGCATGTTTCTTTGTTTTCTCATTTTATTAGCCTCTCTGTGTTCATTTCTATGTGTCAGGAATATTTGTTTTGTCTCTCAGCCTAGGCCAGATGGCCTAATGTGGAAGGTGTTCTGTGTGGCCCAGGGGCACACTCTCTCTGGTCCCTTTGCTGGGGTTTCTGGACGTAATCTTTGTGTGGGTTGTGTGTGATTTTCTGTTGTAGCGGAGGCTTTATTATTGTTAGTAGATCAATGGATGGGATTAATGCTCAGGCTGAGTAATTGTAGGAATTGGCTGCACCCACAGGGTAAGAGTTGTTGTGTGGGAGCTGATTCCACTGAGTGAGATTGGCCTAGCAGGCATGTGTATTTGTTGTAACCACACTTTGTGTGTATCACTATGGGACTAGTCAGGAGTTGCTCCATTGTGGTCTGGTGCCAGCCTGCAGATGCATTGGTTTTGTGCCCCTTGGGAGGGGCTCCCCATAGGCCAACGTCAGTCACTGCTTTTGATTTGTCAAGGCTACCCAGTGAGAACTACAAAGCGATCCGCAGATGGTTGTTGCCTATGCTGGATCTATAGGTAAGTGGAAGACACAATGCTATAGGCAGCTCTCGGTTGTCCCCCATCCCTGACCTATGGCAGTTTAGCAGAGGGACCAGTGTTCCTCAAGGCCTGACACTGCCTGTCAGTTGCCTGTAAGTTTCTGAAACTGGATGAGCCTCTGGGTGATATACGTGTTGGGTGGCACAGGGATCCTGCGAGTTTCCTGAGTCTATTGAGTAAATTTCCCCCTGCCGCTGCAGTGTCAGTTTACATGCCAACATGTCTCTGTGGCTCCCTGTACAAGTTTCCAATCATAGCAAGGTCAGCTGCTGCCCACCCTGGACCTAAATACGCTACCCTAGGGCAGGAGCAATGTGCAGCAGGCACTTTTTGTATTGGATGGTGCAGGTGCTCAGGGGATCAAGGGCTGTCAGGCCAATACAGACCCTTACAATCCCCTCAAAGGATATCGCAGCTCGTACAAGCAGCACTGGTCTGTCCACAACTGTTTTCCTCGAAATGTGCTGACTGCACTAGCCAAGGTCTGTTGCCTGCGCTGACTGCACAATCCCAGAGCCAAGCAGTGCGCTAGAGGCTGCTTGTTAATGAGCTGCAGGCACTTTGTAGCTTGGGTGAAACAAGATCTCAGGGAGATAAGGTCCGTCCAGCCAATACAGCCTTAGTTTTGCTGCAGCTTCTGTGCCTGGGCGTTCCTGCTATAGACACAGATCACAGTGAGACCAGCTGCTGTCTGAGGCAGTCCCACAGACCCCTGCACTCCCTGGACACAATATTGCAACTCTTGTAGGCAGCAAAGATCTGCCTGCCTTTGCTTTCCATGCAGTGCCCACCCTGTGCCAGTCAAAGTTTGTTGCCTGTGTGGATTGGGAGATCGGGGAAGGGAGGGGCAGAGCTGTGGCAGTTCACTGTCAATGGGCCGCCTGGGCAATGGCAGTCAGATCAATACAGCCTGCAACTTTGGTAACTGTTTGCAAGTTCCCACAGAAGTCCCAGATCACAGAAAGACAAGCTGCTTTCTGGGACTGGCCCACAGGTCCTTGATATTCGCCCAAATTCCTGTTGGCAGCAGTAGGATCTCCTGACCCTATCTCAGAAATGTGGCTCATAGCACTCGCAGCCCACTAGGAATGCTTGGCTCTAAATTGGAGCAGGACTTGGCAGCCATCCAGCAGCAAATACTCCGAGCAATCTGCAGGTTGGGTAGGGTGGGCTGATCCCCTCAGACCAGTGCTTCCTAATAGCTCTCTGGGAGGGGTTTGAACAGTCAAGCTGGCATAGTCTGTAGATTACCCTATAGAGGGGCCAGACTAAGGCACAATAGTGTCTGCCCTTCCAGCCCTCATTCTGGTGCCAGGTAATGCAGATTTCTCAGAATGAATCCCATGCAAGCCTCTGACCCACCGCTGGTGTCTCTGTGAGTGTCCATAGGTCAGGAAGCCTGTACACAGATCCTTCAAAGAGACGTCTAGGGACTGTGTGTCCTATCTCACCCAGATGGCCTGAATACCCTCTGGTTTCTACAGTGAGAGTTATTGGAATCTCCTCTACCTTGTGCTGGGACCCTGGGCTGGAGAGCCCCCAGATGAGACCAGGACCCCCCTTTCCTTCAGGAGAGCCTCTGCAGCCTCGTTCTCCCTCCCAGTGATCCTCCACCACCCACAGGTGCAGGTCCAGCCCTATTCAAAGTGGCTCCTTTATATTATTAGACATAGGTGTTATGATCAGCTGTACTTCAGGTGATTCTCCATGTTGAATATTTTATAATTTGGTTGTAATTTCAATGTGGACCTGGGAGGAGATGAACCCTGCTTTTACCTAGTCCACCATCATCCCCTCTCTCTATTTCTTTGAAAAATGTGAATGGAATTTTGATTGGGATTGCATTAAATCTGGATAATGCTTTAGGTAATAAGGTCATTTTAACTATGTTGATTCTTCAATATGGGTTTACTTCTGGACTCTTGATTCTATTCCAATGGTCTGAATGTGTTTTTCTGCCAACAACATGCATTTTGAGTACTGTCTCTTTGTAGTATAATTTGAAGTCGGGTAGAGTGATGCCTCCAGCCTCATTCTTTTTTCTCAGATGGCTTTGGCAATTCAAGGTCTTTTGTGCTTCCATACAAATCTAATGATTTTTTTGTCCTATTTCCTTAAAAAATGCCGATGGAATTTTGATGAAGATTGCATTAACTCTGTATACTGCTTTGGGTAATAAAGTTATTTTAACTGTGTTGATTCTTCCAATCCAAGAACAGGAAATATCTTTCCATTTCTTTGTATCTTCTTCGATTTCTAGTAATAAGATCTTATAGTTTTCATTATATAGGACTTTTGTTTTGTTAGATTTATTCCAAGGTATTTTATTCTTTTTGTTGCAATTACAAAAAGTATTATTTTTTTCCACTTCTTTTTCTGACACTGCATTATTAGAGTATAGGAGCGCTATGGATTTTTGAATGTTGATTTTGTATCCAGAGACTTTACTGTATTTGCTTATTGTTTCTAGAGGTGTTCTTGTAGATTCTTTAAAGTTTTTTATATAGAAAATCATGTCATCCACAAATAGTGACAGTTTGACTTCATTTCCTATTTGGATGCCTTTTATACCTTTCACTTGCCTGATTGCACTCACTAAGACCTCCAATGTTATATTGAATAACAGTGGTGAAAGTGGACAGCATTGCTCATGGTGCATAATCTTTTTAATATGTTGCTGTATTTGGTTTGCTAGTATCTTATTTAGGATTTTTGCGTCTGTGCTCATGAGAGATATTGGTCTGTAGTATTCTTTTTTTGTGTTATCTTTACCAGGTGTTGGTATCAGAGTAATATCGGCCTTATAAATTGTGTTGGGAAGTATTGCCCCCTCTTCAAATTTTTGAAAGATTTTGAGGAGAATAAGTATTAAATCTTCTTTGAATGTTTGATAGAATTCACTGTTGAATCCAACTTATCCTGGACTTTCACTTTTTGTTAGGTTTTTGATGATTGTTTCAATTTCCATACTGCTGATCGATCTATTCAGATTTTCCAGTTCTTGATTCAGTCTAGGAAGGTTGTATTTTTTAAGAACTGGTACATTTCTTCTCAGTTATTAAATTTGGTGTTATATACTTTTTCACAGTATTCTTGTGTGATCTTTTGTATTTCTGCGGTGTCTTTCATAATCTCTCCTCTTTCATCACTGATTTTGTTTATTCGTGTCCTTTCTCCTTTTTCATTAGTGAGTTTGTCAATTTTAATAACCTTCTCAAAGTAATTGTTCTTTGTTGCATTTATTTTTTCCAATTTTTTTTTGTATGCAATTTCATTTATTTCTGCTCTAATTTTGATTCTTTCCTTTTGCTCATTTTAGGCTACTTTTAGTCTTCCTTTTTTTAGTTTTTTAAGATGAAATGTTAGGTTGTTTATTGGGGCTCATTCTTGCTTTTGGAGATAGGCTTGTAATGATATGAACTTTCTTTTTATGACCGCTTTTGCCGATCCCAAAAGTGTTGATATGTTGCACTCTCATTATCATTCTTTTCTCTGTATCTCTTTATATCTCTGTTTATTTCTTCTCAGACTCAATTATTCTTCAGTAGTATGTTGTCTAATCTCCTTGTATCTGTAGTTCTTAGTGCTTTCTTTTTGCAGTTGATCTCCAGTTTCTAAGCACAGAATCACAGAATATGGTTGGTATGATTTCAACCTTCTTATATTTGTTGAGGCTATCTTTGTGTCCCAGTATGTGGTTGATCCTTGAGGATGTTCGATGTGCACTAGAGAAGAATATATAAACAGCTGTTTTGGGATAGAAGGCTCCGTAAATGTTAATTATGTCTAGTTGGTCTAATGTGTCATTTAAAGATGTTATTTCCTAATTGATTTTCTGTTTGAATGATCTGTCTATATTCAATGGGGTATTTAGGTCCCTACTACAATAGCGTTTTGGTCTGTTTCTCCCTTTAGTTCTATTACTAATTGCTTTATATATTTCAGGGCTCTCTGATTGGGAGCATAGATATTATTTGGTGTTATGTCTTCTTGGTGCATCATTTCCTTTATCATTATGAGGTGTCCTTAGTATCTTGTTTTACCTTTTTTATTTTGAAGTCTATTTCATGTGATATTAGTACCGCTGCTCTTGCTTTTCTCTGAATGCCATTTGCTTGAAATATCATTTTCCACCCTTTCACTTTGAGTCTCTATTTGTCTTTGGAGGCAACATATGGTTGTGTCTCCTGGAGGCAACATATGGTTGTGTTTTGTTTTTTGATTCAATCTGCAACTCTGTGCCTTTTTATTGATGAGTTCAGTCCATTTACATTTAGGGTGAATATTGAAATATGAGGTCTTCTTATAACCATTTTATCTTTTGCTTTCTGATAGCTTGGTGTTTCCACTGCTTCTTTGTCCTTGTGTTTCTGTTTTCTTTATATTGGTTGAGTTTTGTGGGCTTTCCATCTGGTTCTTCTTATTTTATGTTATATACTTCAGTTCTGAATCTTTCGCATGTAGTTACCATACAAATATGTAAAGGATAGTTATATATATATATATATATATATATATATATATATATATATATATACACAGTCATCCATTTCTTCTGCACGTGCCTTATCTCCATTCCCATTTGCAAATTTGGATCTTTGAATTCTCCCTATTTCAGACATTGTTGTCTCAGTTTTTCCCTATATATGCTGAATGTTTATTACTATCTTGCTATAGCAGTTCTCTTCTTATTTTTAAGCTTATAATGCCTTGTTCTTAGTAAGGGTTGCACTCCTCTGCTTCTATTTACCTGATACTCACCTTACTCCTAATTATGTATTTTTTTGGTCCGTTTGTTTTAGGTGAGATTACCCCCTTTTAGTATTTCCTGTAGTGCAGTCCTTGTACTGGAGGATTCCCTCAATTTTTGTATGTCTGGAAAGGTCTTTATTTCTCTTTCATATCTAAAGGAGAGCTTAGCTGGATACATTATTCTTGGCTGGTAGTTCCTTTCACTTAATAGTTTGAATATTTCATTCCATTCCTTTCTGTCTTTGTAAGGTTTGTGCTGAGAAGTACAACGAATATCTAATGGGCTTTCCTTTATAAGTTACCATCTTTCCTTGGCTGCCCTGAGAATTCTGTGTTTGTCATTGACTTTTGATAATTTTAATGCAATATGTCTTGGAGAAGGCCTTTTGGGGTTGATATAATTGGGTGTTCTGTTGACTTAATGAATTCCATGCTCTTGCTTATTTCTTAGATTTGGGAAATTCTTGTCAACTATTTGTCTGAAAATGCTTTCTAATCCCTTCTCCTTTTTCTCCCCTTTGTGAATGCCCATTATGCTCATGTTTCCTCTCCTGATGGTATCAGCTAGTTCTTGTATTTCTTTTTCATTATTTTTCATTCTTCGATATCTCTCTTCTTCCTTCTGATTTATTTCTGATTTATTTCTAGACTTCTGCCTTTGATATCACTGATCCTTTCCTCCATTTGGTCAATTCTGTTTCCAAAGCTTACTATTTAATTTTTCAACTCTTGCAGTGTGTTTTTTATCTAAGAAGTTCTATTCTGTTCTTTTTAAGGGTTTCAATCTCCTTGCTAAAGAACTCATTCTGCTCATCTAGTTGTTTTTCAGTTCCTGAAATTATTAATATGACTCGTTTTGGACCTGATTAAGTTTTTCAGAAGTACCATCCTGAATTCTCTGTCATTTAAGTCACATATTTCTATGTCTGTAAGCTTATTTTCTGGAGATTTTTCTCTTTCTTTCTGAGATGCTTTGTCACCTTGGTTGTTCATGGTGTTTAACGGACTATTTCTCTACCTCGGCATTAATGGAAGTGTATTCTGCTTTTTTTTTACCCAGAAAGATTTATTATATCACGATCTCTCTTTAGCCCGTTACAAAGTAGGAGCTTTTCTTTTGGTTTCCAATCGGTGGCTTCTAAGCCTCTTGGATTTCTGCTTTATATAAAGTCTTAATAATGCCTTTTTTATTTTTCTTATAGATATTCCATCATGCTCAATACCCTCAGTCTCAGTCCCTGCCCTTGTTAACAATAATTTCAGTAGTGTTTGCTCAGATTCCTCTGGTGCTCCGCAGTGTCCATATCAGAGGATATGGGTGAAGGGGGCCTCTGAGTTGGGGTAGGGGCTGCGGTCAGCCTCATGTTTTGCATCCAACTGGTGATAACCAACTGTTGCTTCTTTGTTGTCCCCACTTCTTTGCTTTCTGCTCTGATCTCTGGGTGGCAGTGCCACTGCATGGAGCTCACAGCTCTCTCAGGCAGGGCTGTTCAGAGAACTCACCAGATCTTCTCCCTTCCCACTCCTCCTGCAGGGAGCTCCGGTTGGGAGAGGTAGCCTCATTGTTTTTCCTAGTCTACTGCCTGACTCCCAGGGTTCTGACCTGTGGGAGCTCTTATTAGCAGTTCTCTTGCTCAGATGTGCTTGTGTGCAGTTTGGGTGCTTTTTGTTGAGTTTTAGTTTTTCAGCTTATTGCTGTTTCAAAAGGAGAGATCTGGGACATCTCTCAGGATGTCATGTTTCTGGTAGATACCTTTATAATCAGATCCCTTCCATGTCATTCCTCCCCTGTGAATCATTGCCTGGTATCCCAGTAATGAGACGGGATTTTCTACACAAAATCTGTTTCCCTATCTGAATCCCTGACATCCACTGCCATGATCCCTTGATAACTGACCCTCTCAGCTAATCTGGTGTCTGCCATTGCCAACTATTTTGGTGACCATCAGTCACTTTTGTTTGTTCAATAGCCTAATTCTTGGTTTAGTTTGCCATTGCAAATGCTTATACTCACATCTTACCTACTCTTAGACCTCTGTGGTCTGATTTGTTCTGAACCCTCCCTTGGCTGGGCTCCAGTCATCATGTACTCAAGCCTATAATAACCAAATCATTAAACTCTGAAATTGCATGTTTGCACCAGCCCATTTTCCCCTGACCCAGTAAGCTCTTCTGAATTTCCAAGTCTTGTGTGTTCCGATCTGTCCTGTTCCATCACCACCAAGGCCCTAGTTCTACCAGCAGGTATTGTTAAATTGCTAGAACACCATTCAAATAATAAACATATCCTGGCATTCAAACCACATCAGGACCTGCTTTCAGAGAATTGGATGTGGGGTATTTGATATTCTTGAGCTCTTATGACTATACAACTTAGGCCAGGTAAAGAAATCAGAGGTGCTCTTTTACAACACCTGAGCTCCCTTATCCAGTTCTTGAGAAGTCACACTCACATTTGAACAGATTTGCATGAGACTTTCCAGTACTTTAATAAATGAGTTTGTTATATATCTTAGGCTACAGACATCACTTGGGTGACATCACTGTATTCACTCTGAGGCAGTAGCCCTGAGAAACAAGAAATCTTCCTGAGTTGCTGGAAGACCATATTAGCTGTGTAGATCAGGTATGCATCGCTGAATGTGTAGATGAAAGTTCAAGTCCATGCTCCTTATATTCAAGTTATCAAACTACAAATGGAGGGTAGAGATGAAGCTACTAATGAGTTCAAAGTCATTGAGTTTTCTGAACTTTTGTTAGAGTTCCCTTGGAGTGAGATCAGAGATAGAGAAGGCAAGTGACTGAATGTGATGTTTGCAGACACAGAGGGCAGGTTTTTACAATTCAAGAACCTTCATCTATAAATCTGCTACTTCTTATTACAAAGACCAAATACTTTGGGGAGTGTGGTAGTGGAAAAGATAGAGCTCTCTCAGAAGGAGTCATCTCACAGGAATCTGGGAAGTCTCCTAATTAGAGCCTAATGGTGGCTTTGGTACCAAGGGCTGTTGGCAAGAGTTTATAGGCTATAGGAGCAGGAAACTCGAGACTCTGAGAGAATAGAAAAGTGTCTGACAGGCCCAGCCCAAAGAGTTGAAGTTAGAGACTACCAGGAGTCCACAATAGGCAGTAGAGGTGGCAGGATATCGGAGTATCAGAAAGAAATCAAAATCAACAAGGGCAGACCAAAGAGCAGTCAGTTCCAAAGTCAGAGAGTTTGTAATACTAGGCAATACAAGAAGTTCTTTCTTTAAGCTTACCAGGAGCTCTATGGAACGGGCTTGATGCTGGATTAGTCACAGAAATGATGCTCATATCCAAGGTGTTTCTTCAATGGTTAGCGCCAGAACAAAGTATAATAAATGGAATTTAGTTTTTAGGTTTTCTCCCTTCCCTTTTGGCATTGTCTCACCCCAAGCATCACTTGCTGGATCCAGCCACACAGTTCCCACCCATCAAGTCTATCCTCTCACAATGCCCAAGACCCAGAAAACTACATCTTCAGCCCCCTCCATACTTTCTTTCAGCCAGTCAGTTCAAGGCATAGCAGGTTGAATGTTGTCTAACACATTTTTCCTTTACATTTTAGTGGACTCTTTTAACAATTGTGTCATTTATTGATATCACACAAAGCAATACTTCTTATATTGGGAACTTCTGGCTCTCTGGCATATCTGGGAGAATTTATTCTCTCATGGTTCTGGAGGTCAGAAGTCTGAAATAGGTTTAATGGACTATATTCAGTGTAGAAAGGGCTGGTACTTTATGAGGGCCCTAAGAGGAAAATCCATTTATTTGACTTGATCGGCTTCTAGTAGCTGCCTGTATTCTTTGGCTTTTGGACCTTTCTTCTCTCTTCAAATTGCATCATTCCAATCTCTGCTTCTGTCATTATTCACCCTACCACAGGGAACATTTCAAATTGTACCATGGTTTAGACATTTTCTGTGTCTGAACATAGTTTATGGATTAGAGATTTTAAAGAAATGTAAAATAACTCACTCTTACCTTTACCTACAATCATCATCTTCCAAAGGCTATATGTGGATAGAAGGAGGTACTGGGTTTGGGGGCACATGTTACAAAAGTTCTGCAAATCGGCCTCTTACCTGAGTAACTCCACTGCCAATTATGATCAGGCTCTGCCTTGTGCTTGTATTTGAAACCTCACTTCACAATAATTCATTTCAGTGCTTCTGCTGCTTTTCCAATACAATTTGCTCTTGAGCCCAAATGGTTCTCTCAGCCTGGTTAAAGATTGAAGGCCAGCTTCCTTCAACTATGGCCTTGATCAAGGAAACAGGAAGTGGACATTTGGAAAATTATCTTGGAAGGGAGGAAAACTAAAACCGAAGGAAATCAAAGTGTTCTTCAGAAATATCTAAAGAAATTAAAGCAATGATCCTACTTAGCTTACAAGCTCCCACTTGTTTTGCACTTTGTGGGGCAGGAGGTAGCCTGTGTTCAGGGAATCTACGCAAGCCTCAGAAGCTGAGGATAAAGATGTAGTTGTAAGCAAGAAAAGGCAATATCCAATGTTATTGCTTCCTGAAGTTTGTGTTCTAGAAAGAAAGGTATACAATAGCTTCCAGTGATTGTGTACATACTATATGCTAAGCATTGTGTTAAGCACACTACATGTGTCTTGTCTTTTACTTTAATCTTCATAACAATCATGTAAGGTAGTTAATATTACCACATTTTACAGGTTAGGAATCCAAGGCATGGAGAGGTTAAGTGACTTGTCTGACGTCAAATAGTTCCTACAAAGCAGAGCTAAAATTTGAGCCCAGGTGTATCTGACTCCAAGGCCATGATGTTAACCACTATGCTATACTGATCCATATGGATCTCTGGTTGGAGTATTCTGTGTTAGAGATGTAGAAGTTATAAAGGTCATCATACCTGCTCACTAAAAATATTGTACTCAAAGATTTAATTTCAGTGTTGAAGCACTGGGGAAGATTTCACTAGATGTTCATGAATATTTGGATAACAGGTACAATCCAGAGATATGTATCTTTAAAAAACAATTATGCGATCATATGCCAACCAGGGCCAAAGATAACATGGAACACATTTTACCATGCAGGGGTAAACCCTATTCTGGAGAGGAACTGTGTCTAACCAGAGTGTTAATTCCAATAAACATCCTATTTGGAATGGTCCTCAGTTTCCTTTTCATATGCATTTTTTTAAAAGTCCTATCCAGTCATTCCCTACATATCTTATGAATGGAAGAAGCCTTAGGTCTCACATCCTCCAATCAAAAACTTTCATAGGTCATCCATTTCCAACCACCCAGACTGATTCAGAGGTATGAAGGACTTCGAGGGCCTTGGATCTGAGATTTTTTAAAAAGAAAAGAAAAGAAGCAGATACGTAGGCACTTTACTCAGAAATTGAGAAAAATGTTATAATTTGGAAGACTGATCATAGGAGCCAGCTAAAGTCATGCAGTGCAGGTTATCATCAAGACTTGCTTGTCAGGAGCTGCTCCTATTCCTCAAGCTAGTACCTCCCACCTCTATTACACAGTGTCTCAACTTCTGCAGGTGTGGGTCATTTATTCAACAGACCTTTATTAAGGACCAACCATGTGCCCAGCACTATGCTAGACACTATGGGGCTTACAAAGATGTACAAGACAGAATTCTGCTCAAGTTATTACATTTATCTTGCTATTCAGACTCCCCAACAAGTATAGAAACCATAGAAAAGTGCAGAAACAAAAAATGAAAACTGGTTCAATAATCAAGTTAACTTAACTCTAGGTATTTTTCCTTTTTGTCCCATTATTCCCTGTCCCCTCCACACCACAACTCCTCTGCTCTGATCTCATTCTTTGAAACTCAGACTGCCTTTCCTCTCCCCTCCTAATGTTATGATCCATTTTTTGTTCTACCATATTGTCCTGCTGCTTCATGAAGATTTACCCCCAAACTCCCTCTGATACCTGATACTTCACCCCAAACAACAAAAATAATGCAGCCTGCAGTTTGAATTAGGACACCATGTGAATCGAAGAACTTGCAACCACTTGGTGGCAGCACACCCAAACTCAAATAGCAGGAACTATTTCTAAGTGAGAACAGCTTGAATTTATAAAAGTAAAGTTAGAAAATGCCAGATATGCAAAGCTAAAGTTAGAAAATGATAACCATGTCACAGCTATAAAGCAATTTCAGTTGTGTTCAGGAAGAATGAATTGAAAGAGTGTTGCAGTTCTGACAATTGGAGAGAGAGAGAGAGAGAGAGAGAGAGAGAGAGCGCGAGCGAGAGAGAGAGAGAATACAAAATTTATTATGGGAGTAAGGAGTGCATCCTCAGGGCCATAGAACAACAAAGAGCCTGAGTCCTAATGTTTTAGCACTAATGATAAGAAGTCTTTTATATCTCCATATTCCCTTAGAGAAAACTGAAATTAGACTAACTGAATAATCCAGACCATTGAAAACAGTGAAAATGTATATAGAGACATTTGTCTTTCTGTTATAATGGGCCATTACTAGAATACTTACAGTAAACAAGCAACAAGTGTATGGCTTTGGGAAATGCACTCATAGGAAGTCAAATCTTCCTCTGGGATTTGTATCAAATGTCAAATGATCTCCCGTTGATGCTGAAAGCAGCGGGCTGGTGAAAATGCCCTACCGAGGCTCCTGAATTCTGCAATAACACAGAGACTATATTCTAGTTCTTAAGTAGTCAGAACATGATCATTATTATCAGCTCAGCACAACAAATTATCTCTGAAATCTTTGGAAATGTGGGGCTCAGAATAACTTTGCAATTGGCCCCTTAGTCAAATGATCTCCAATTGATTAAGAAATACTTATGTTTGCTTCCTAGATGCCAGAAAAACAAACAGCTATTATCTCATTAGAGCTTTCCTATTTCTATGGAAATAAGTCTATAGTTCTTACCTCTAATAGGACACTCAAACCAAGAAGTTCAGAGGTAAAATATATGGAATATTTTAACTTAGCTGGCATGAATATGGCCAAAGTCAATCAAAAAAAAACATATGTCAAGCCCCTACTATGTAACCATCCCTGTACCAGCTGCTATAGAATATGCAGTAAAAATATTGGCATGGTGCCTGGCCTGAAGTCCTTGCAATCTAGTTGAGAGATAAGATTAAAATACAAAACAATTAGATAAAACTCAAAATGTGGTTTGGATTGTTCCAAATGATTGTGCTAATGATGTTAAGAAAAGAGGAGAGTGAATGTGGACTGGAGTTCTTGTCAAGAACTGTGAAAGATCTAAAATTTTACTCTACTTGCAAGCTGGCAAGTTAGCCTGCCACAGTTTCATGAATACTGGTAGAAAGTATGAGATTCCTGGATTAGAGTTGAACAATTTATCACTCATAGCAATAGAAGTAGCCAGAGTATCAGCATTTTTACATTGGATCTGGAGTCCCAATTCCAACAGGGCAACATGAAGAGGGCCAAATGACAGCTGTGCATGAAGTGGGTTGCATTACAAGAGAGGAACCCTGAGCTTAGGAAACTCAAGCTTATAGAATCTTTTATAATGAACAATAAGCATGCCTGCACTTTTCTCCAGAGGGAGACACTGTTTCTGCACTATAAGGCTTTTCTCTGTGTAAATATCCTTGTGAAAATAGTCCAGAACAATGGGCAGTCAGTGCCTCCCTTGAAAAACATTCAGATAATGGACAGACTCAGTAGTTAGGCAAGGGTTATGTCTTTGGTTGGGGGTGCAGATCATAGCACAGATGGCTCATGTAAATTCATGTTCATTACAAAGCACATTGTCTTAGAATTTAGGGATTTTCTAAAATGCCTAATAAAACCCTGAAAGGTTCAGAGCTTCAAAAGCCTTTGTCTAACATATTCATTTTGCAGGCATGGAGTCCAAGTCCTAGAGAATTCAAGTGGTCCTACCATCATTGTGATGTACAACTAGTATGTTTCTCAGTTCTGCTTAGACAAGTATATTCTGTACCCTCTGAACAATGTTCTACTTTTCATAGTAGGAGGCTGGTAGAGCACCTCATTAGAAATATAATTACTACCTGCACCAGGTTTACACTAATGTATTGACATCTATAGCACTCATTAAATGAACCATAAATCAAGTATACTAAAATCGTTTTCCACAGAATCAAGTCAGGCTTCAGTTAAAATAATTAGTATCATGATATACTTAATGCCTGGCATTTTCTAACTAGGATCTCTAACTAGATCATTTCAGACAAAGAGAAAAAATTGTGAATTAAGGAAATAGAGCTGATTAAATAAGTCACACTGCAAGTATCCTACTGAGAGCTGGGGGGTTAAGGAAAATAATCGACTCAAACTGACTAGTTGGTGAAGGCATCTTAAGGGTTCACATTTCTTTGTTTACTTATCTGTCTGTACTTCACTACTTTCTCCAGATTCAAAATTACTTTAAATAATACTACTTGCTTTGTCTAAGGATACCTTTGGTCCTTCTCAATTTGCACAGCAGCAAAACTGTGGTAAAAGATGAGGCGGGAATATAATAACTACTGAGAGCACTAAAACTGAACCCAAAGTATAGACAGACCTTCTTGTATTTGTGGGGAATCTGGATAAAAACAATAACTCCAAAGCAAGAAAGTTAATTAGACTTAAATATATTTTCTAGTTAAGTTTCAATAAATCTGGCCCAGAAAGTCAGAGGAGCGAGTGTTGAACAAACAAAAAAAAATCTACTTTTGATTTTCTGATTTTGTAGCAAATCATACTATATTCTGAGAAAATAATAGCTCTTTTCAAAACTGGAAGTATACTGGTATATAGAAGCCAAACATGAAATAAAATTAAGTGTGTCCCTCAGCCCCAACAATCATTCTCCACTTCTAGGCTTCCGATGCTCTATCCTTAATTAAAAAGGCATTGCCACCTGTTACTGGCTCAAGAAGAATTAGCTTGTTTTGGCTACATAAATTACTTAACAAAAGACTAGTGGTGAGGTCAAGGGAGATGATAATCTAATTGAAGCTAGCAGTCCACAGCTGCAGTATCTGTATTTAATTGTAGGCATCATATGTAACAAGGGACCCTGAAAGTTATAGTGTGTCCAGAAATGAGCAACCAATATAATTAGGGGACTTGAATTCTTAGCCTCTGAAGATTAGTTGAGGAAGCTAAAGATATTTAGCCAGGGGAAGCCTTATTGGGAAACCATCAGTAGTATCTTCAAACATTGAAAGCGTTATTATTTTTAATAAATTACTTAGTCTGTGTGGCTCCAGAGAACACAGATAGGGTTACTGCCATAGTTGAAAAAGAAAACAATTCAATTCAGTAAAAGAAATAACTTTCAAATAATTACAGCTACCTAAAAATGGAACGGGAATCAAGGAGAGTAGGATGAATCCTCTAATTAGAAGATTTCATTTGCAATGCTACCCTACCCCATAGGGATTAGTACACTAACAGGTCTGGGGAGAGTCAGGACCTTAAAGTGGCATGCTTCTATTAGACACCAGGACCCTATGGCTGCAAAGTCTCTGGCTCTTTGAACTCATTAGATTAAGAACTATCCATCTCTGAGCAGAAGAGTCAAGATCCCACAAACGAAACTTTAGTTTTGTTCTTAGAAACTTTAGGATCATGGGACATTGGAGGGAAGAGCAATCTAAAACCATCTAAGCTCCCAATTACTTCTATATTTCAGACCCTGTGAACCAAAGACACCCAATAAGGTTGCAGAAGAAACACTTGTGGACAACTTGAGATGTTATATCAACTAACATTATTCTTGCCTTTAATCTATACATTCTTAAGTCCCTTTAAAATAATATTTCAAGCTTACAGTCAATGGCAGAGTAAGTTATGTGCTTGCATCCTCTCACAACCACATCAAAATTACAACTAAACTACAGAAAAACCATCATTGAGAATCTCCTGAAATCTAGCTGAACGAAAGTCTTATAACTAAGGATATGCAGAAGAAACCACATCAAAACCAGTAGGATGAACGGAGACTCAGAAATGGCTGGTTCCCATACCCATATGTAGCAGTTAAAAATTGGGATTGATATCTCGGTTGCAGAGATCCCTCCTGAGGAGTGAAGAGTTGCAGCCCCACACTGAGCTCCACAGTCCAGGGGTCCAGTGCCACGGAGAAAAGTCCCTATAACTCCTAGCTGTGAAACCTAGTAGAAATTGGGGCTGAGTGAGACAGAGGGATGCTGGACTCCCAGGTGTTTTTTTTTTTTTAAAGGCCCACACACAGACTCACTTGCTCTGAGCTCCAGTGCTGGTGCAACAGCTCAAAAGACACCAGGGCCATTCGGGGAGGAACCGAATCGTCTGGCTTCAGGGCTAGGGCTGGAGGGGAAGCTTTCTCCCAGACATAAGTGCTGGCAGAAGCCATTATTCCTTTGTTGAACCCTGCCATCCTCAGTGGGCAGATGCAGGTGGCCACCATATCTGAGTTTTCATCAACCCGGCTAACCGTTTGCCCTGCCCTGGTGATTCCCTGAAACCTTGGCACACCCAACTTGCGGGCCCACCCAATCCCTTTCCAGGGACTTTTCATACAAACAGACTGTCTTAGCACATGCTGTGGAATTTCCTAAAATCTCTAAGGTTCACAAACCCCAAATATGCAGCATCTGGCCTCAGCATGCCCCATACCTCTTGCTAAACAGCTCCAAGCTTAGAACTAGTGGCAACCAGCCAGGGTCCATGGCTTAGCTTCTCCCAAGCCCAGTACATGTGGAAGACAAATGCTGATCGCTTTATGGCTCATGCCAGATGGCTCTGGGCAAGACACAGGAAGCAACTGAACTTGGCCAGGAGACTAAGGGGCTGATACACCCAGTGGCCAAATTCAGACCATGCCAGAAAACCACTCGACCACCTCCACAAATAACATATCCAAAGGGCAGACTGGGGAGGCACCAGAGAACTGCTAAAGTGAATCATACTCTATAGAGTCAGCCCTTGCACAGCAATCATGGCCTGTCCTCACAATCAATCAGCTTGGAGGTCAATCCTTCCCATTAATGTGCAAATAGCAACCAAGACCCAACTAAAATGGAAGGGCAAACAGAACCCACACAAGGGACATGTTTGCAACACCTGGCTCAGGTGACCAGAGAGACTGTGCTACTGGGTCCCATGGAACACCTACTACATAAGACGACTCTACTAAGTCCGGGAGAAATAGCAGCTATAACTAATACATAGAAACAAACACAGGGAGGCAGCCAAAATGGGGAGACAAAGAAACATGTCTCAAATGAAAGAATAGAACAAAGCTCCAGAAAATAAAAGAATTAAACAAAATTGAACAAACAATCTACCAGATGCAGAGTTAAAAACACTGGCTATAAGGATGCTCTGTGACCTCAATGAGAAATTCAAGAGATAGAATCATAAAAATTGAAATAGATAACATAAAAATGAACCACTCTGAAGTGAAAAATACAATAACTGAAATAAAAAAGATATTAGAGGGAATTAACAGCAGATTATATAAAGCAGAGGTTCAAATCAGCAATTTAGAAGATAAAGTAGCAGAAAATACTCAAAAAAGAACAACAAAAAGAAAAAAAAGAATTTTAAAAAATGAGGATAGTTTAAGGGATCTCTAGGACAACATCAAGCATACCAACATTCGCATCATTAGGGGTGCCAGAAGGAGAAGAGCGAGAGCAAGAAATTGAAAACCTATTTCAAGAAATAATGACTGAAAACTTCCCTGACCTGGTGAAGGAAATAGACATACAACCCCAGAAAACTCAGAGAGTTCCAAACAAGATGAAACCAAAGAGACCCATGCCAAGACACATCACTATTAAAATGCCAAAGGTTAAAGACAAAGAGAGAATCTTAAAAGCAGCAAGAGAAAAGCAGTTAGTTACCTACAAGGGAGCCGCCATAAAACTGTCAGCTAATTTCTCAACAGAAATTTTGCAGGCCATAAGAGATTGGCAGGAAATATTCAAAGGGCCTATAACCAAGACTACTCTACCAAGTAAGGCTGTTATTTAACATTGAAAAAGAGATAAAAAGCTTCTCAGACAAGAAGATGCTAAAGGAGTTCATCATCACTAAACTTCTCTTGTTGTTTGTTTGTTTGTTTGTTTGTTTGTTTGTTTTTAGTGCAGACCTACAAAGGAAGAACTTTCTGCCTTACACTTTCTGTCTGTTCAAGCCTGGCTGTTAATACGCTAGAGGAAATTTAGCAAATTTAGAAAAATCCTCTCCCAAAGATATCTAGCTTTCAAGTTGTATTTCTGGTATAGAACTCTATTTTGAATGTCAAAAGCTGAAGTTTAATGTTTTCTTTTATATTTTTTTCTCAATCTTATTTCCTTCACAGTAGATAGATGTTTTAACCTAAGGGGGAAAAAAATCATGTACTTCAAAATTCAAATAAGAAAAATCCATTTATATTTATTTTTAGTTTCTCCATTACATGTATTATCACTTATTCAGCACTATTCATGGTATATACATTATTATATATTTGCTGCAATAACACTGTATAAATAAGGATTCTTTCAGAAGCATGTGAAGGAAAAACAATTCAAACTGTTTGAAGCAAAGCAAAAGACTTACAAATTGGGAAATTCCAATGGTAGCCTGCTTCAGGCACAAGTGAATTGAAGAGTTCACACACGCTGTGTGTTGGGTTCATCCTGCAGACAGACTCTTTCCATGTGTACGGGAAGTTGACTGCCCACAGCCCTAGGTTTATATGCTCCCAGTTTAGAAATCTAAATAGAAAAAAAAATATTTATATCCACCCAGCACCCAAAAATCAATCCAGAGATGGTATATGGTTGGCTCTGCTTAGAACTGTTGCCTATCTCTAGACTATTGTTACCAAAAGACAGGATATACTATATGAGGC
This sequence comes from Pteropus medius, assembly GCF_902729225.1. Lineage (NCBI taxonomy): Eukaryota > Metazoa > Chordata > Mammalia > Chiroptera > Pteropodidae > Pteropus > Pteropus medius. Next base: position 222,297 of record NW_024342472.1, read on the forward strand.
CCATACATTACTATTATAGCCAGGATTGGGAGGCATCATGATTAACAACCCCAACAGTATCACATGGAATGGCAGAATGGACAGTTTCATAGAGAGTTGGACATAACAAAATATCAGATGTTGATTTCACACACACCACCTCGGTCAATGATAATTCAATTTATTCTCATTTAATTGAAATAAGCTAAATACCTTTCTCAAAGTCAATTAGCTATAGAACTCTATAGCTAGAATTCAAAGCCAATTTTGACTGATTCCCAGTGCCCTAGCTCTTTTTCCTGTATCTTATATCTTTAATATCCACTCATCCACCCACCCTTGAGTGATATCCAGTGCCCTCTAGTTCCATCCTTTAACTCCACTCAAAATCTATTCTGAGAGAATGAGTTGACAAAATCATTCACACTCAGCTATCTGACACTGAATGACTGAGATTCAGGTATTCCTCCCAGGGAAAATTATAATTTAGCATGTATCAAATTTAAGAAGCAGAATGGCTTCATAATTACGGGGTTGAATTCAAGACTCACACCTGAATTTTGGTCTTGCCCTCCAACACTTGCTAAATGTATGATTTCGGGAAAGATTACTTCGATATTCAGGCTAACTCATCTGTAAAATGAGAATAATAATACAGTGATGTTATAAGGATTGACAGAGTTAGATCTGTTGAAATTTCCAGCCCAGTACCCATCACACAGTTATTGTTGAATATTTATTTCCCTATTTCAAAGGAATAATTCAAGTTTTGTTTTTAACCCATAGGTGAGGGGAGTTTGGGTAAGGCCAGAGGCTCTTCCTATTCCTCTGAAATCATATCATAGAAATGCTTTATATGTATATAGCCTTAGCATCTTAATTTTTTAATGTGTCTTCACTCTTTTGATCATTTTAACAAAACATAAAGGAGGCAGGGCAAACCTTATTAAGCCATATTTTACTGATTAGGAAATGCAGGTTTTGGAAAGTTGAGTCACTTTGCCAGAACCAAGGTTTTTTGCTTTCTAATCCAGAACTATCTTCTGGTGGATGAGATCACATCTCTTGGTAGTCATGGGGTATAAGAGAGCAGTTTCTTCTATTTCCCTACATGGACATTTTCTCCTCCTCCCCGTTTTCCCACCACTAGGTTTAGTCTTGGCTGTTTGTCATGGGTTTGTCAAGGGTGCCATGAAAAACTTCATTTACATATGAAATTTACTTCAGTTAAACAAAAAGGGGGGGTGCATCTCCTTTCATATCTGGTAACATAACTTTCTGTTGTTTTAAGTGCTGTATTTCCCAAAGTTACAGTTATTCAGTCTTAAATATCACCCCGTGTGAAAATCATTCCCTCCACAAACCTTTGCTGTTGGTGCTTCTTAGTAAGGATTCAGTGCCCTCTTGTGAGTCTCTGCTTCACTGACTGTCTCCTCAATCAGCAGGTCTACCTGAGGACCAGGCCTGTGTCTGATTTATTGCTGTAACCTCAGCACCTAGCACAAGGCTTGGCTGACAGAACAAGGAGCTAAGCCAATGTTTGTTAAATAAAGTGATCATTATACAAGATAAAAACTATTTTATTGATTCAATAACTATTAGGGGATGGTCTCTGCCCTATGGAAGTTCAATGTCTACTTGGGGTTGTTTTATAACACCATTATAAAATCCTGGATAATAGTGGCTGGATTTTAGTCACCTCTGTGTCCTCATCACCTAGCATAATTCTTAGCATACCCAGTGCTTCTTAAACTTTCCCACCTAACTATCCCTAATGGCAGAGTAGATACATGTTCTTGAAAGAATATGGAGACCTAGTTTGAAGCACCCTTCACAAGCATAATTTTCTTTGAAGTCTTGTGTTCTACCTTAAAAATTCATATAAATATTATGTTATATTTCATAATGCAGCCATTTATACTTTTTAAAATATTTTAAATTACTTAATATTGAGTAACTATGCTCCTGAAAGATGTCCATGCAACACTAACCCAAACACCCATCTAAGTAGATAAGATGCTCTAGATTTGACTTATCAGGCCCAGTGGAGGGCTTGATAGCTATTTTCATGAAGGACCTGGTCTTTCCTAAGGTTAATTGGCACAATAAGTTGTGAAGATAAATTGTGCTTGGATTTTTGTCTAAAATGATTTCCCAGTATGCCCCCAAATATCAATACTCAATTGATAAACTAAGTGGCATCCCAAAAGCCGGGGAACATAGCCTTCCTAGAGGCAAGAGAAGTAAGGAGTGAGGATGGTGTAGGAAGTTCTTACCTGCCTGAGGGCATTTTGCTTTACATCACACTTAGAGAACACCAGCAATACAGTCACTGGCCCCATTCGAAAGTATCCACTCTGACAATAGTGGACCTAAGTATGTCATCAGACCATACTTGGATCAAGGGTAAGGAAATTTGGAAGATGAGAAAAGAGCAAAAAAACAACCTTAAAAAGGGGAGCATGAGATGACATTACTTGACATCACTGTTCTACAGAAAAAAAGAAAGAAAGAAAGAAAACACCAGTTGGAGTGAATTAGAGAAAAATAAAACACTTTTCAAGAAGCCAGTACCTATGATTTCAAGGCCAAGTTTGTTGTCGTTGTTCTATTTTATGGCCTAAGACTGATCTCTAATCCAAGTCCTTCCTGAGTTCCCAGCCCAGGTTATAGTCAGAGCCCTAATCCCAAAAGTCATGTCACAAGATGCAGAATAGACCAGCATTTCTCAAATTTAATGTGCATATGAGTCACTTGAGAATTGTATTCAGTAGGTTTGGGGTAGGATCCAAGATTCTACATTTCTACATTTCTAATAAGCACTCTTGCAATGCTCATGCCTGCTGATTCAAAGACCACATAGTACATACCAAGGATCTAGATCTAGAACTCTTCCCACTAATGCCCACCTCCTAGGTTCACTCTTTCAATTCTGATAGTCTTATGTGGGCCCTTGAGATTTCAGAGAAATCTTGCAAAATAGTAGATAACATATTCTTTTTTATTATGAACATTGATAGAGAATCGCTCAATTAATACAACCAAGGTAGTTAAGTGAAAATACTCTAAGCATGATGCCCAGTATATAGTAACTATTCAATAAATAGTAATTTCTCAATAAATCTTTAAAGACAGTTTTCATTAAAGCAAGACTGGTTTTGACAGGAGCAGAGATACATAATGGGAACCAAAGAAACAGAAATACAGAGGAAGCTTGTATCAGTCAGGATAGTTCAGAGAAATAGAACCAATAGCATTGATAGATGATAGATAGATGATAGATAGATAGATGATAGATAGATAGATAGATAGATAGATAGATAGATAGATAGATAGATAGATAGATAGATGAGATAGATAGATGAGATAGATAGATAGATGATAGATATAGATGATAGATGATAGATATAGATGATAGATGATAGATAGATTAGATAGATAGATAGATAGATAGATAGATAGATAGATAGATAGATAGATAGATGATAGATAGAGATTGATTTTAAGGAATTGGCTCATGTGATTGTGAAGGCTGGTAAGTCCAAAATCTGTAATGCAGTCTGGCAGACTGGAAACTCAGGCATGAGTTGATGCTACAGTGTTGAGGCAGACTTTCCTCTTCTCTAGGAAACTTTGGTTTTTGCTCTTAAGGCCTTCAGTTAATTGGATAAGTCTCACCAATATTACCGAGCATAATCTCCTTAAAATTAATTTGTTTTAGAAGTTAACCACATCAACCAAATATCTTCACTTAGATTAGTGCTTAATTAAATAACTGGAAAATATAGTCTAGCCAAGTTGACCCATAAAATTAACCATCACAAAAACCATCCTAGGTTATTGGTTCTCAGCCCTGGCTTCACATCAGAATCACCTGAGTTTTTTGTTTGTTTGTTTGTTTTTGTTTTTAATAGTAAAGTCAGGCCTCACATCCAAGAAGTTCCACAAGTTTTAATAGCAGTTAGAGTGGAGAACCACTGATATAGAGACAAATTATCCTCATTTTACAGATGAAGAAACTGAGGCCAAGAGAAAAGAAATTTCCCCAGTTTCCCTTAATAATCAGGGACTAGGTCTGGGATTCGGAACTCATAACCCAACACATGTTGCCAACACAAATGTCTGTCATCATCCCCTAACTAGGTGAATTTACAAAGGGATTTATAATATATTTAAACTTTGCTTGAAAATGATCTGGTGTTGATGTGGATAAGGGTAGATCGGTATAGATAAAACAAGAGTGACCATGAGGTGATAATTGTTGGAAGCAGGTAATGGGTATATAGATTTCTGTTACTATTACCTTTACTTTTGTATAAGTCTAAAATTTTCATTAATACTTTTTAAAATCAAAAACAAAAAAAGGGGAATTCCATACCTCTGTCTAACTCTACATCAAGGTATGAACTGTAATTAATTGGCTTCCACTGGATTTGAATTTCAATCTATAGCTGGAAGCATATGAGAATAGTCTGTCAGTCATGGTCACTTCCTTGTAACTGTAATGATATGATTTCTGGGATATAACCTGTCTCTAAAATAATAAACAAATAAAACAAAACAAAAATGTATCTCATGTTACTAACAAGAGTTACTAACAAACAGAAAGGTGTCTATTAAATAGCCATAAGCGTTGGAAAGTCAACTGCATAAAACAGATTTGACCTTAGTGAGTTTCAAAACAATAGAGGTTGAGATGCTCAACATTAAGCATGGAAAGATTATTCTATAGATGTCACTTAGACCAAATTGGTTGATAGTGTTGTTTGTTATCTATAACCTTGCTGATTTTCTGCCTAGTTTTTCTATCCATTATTAGAAGTAGAGTATTGATGTCTCCAAAAATTATTGTTCAATTGTGTATTTCTCACTCTAATTCTGTCAGTTTTTCTAGATGTATTTTGGAGCTCTGTTGTTAGGTCCATATATGTTTATAATTGTCATATTTTCCTGATGGATTGACCCTTTTATCATGGTAACATGTCCCCTTATCTCTAGTAATATTATTGTTTTACATTCTATTTGTCTGATTAGTAAAGCCATCCCGACTCTCTTATAATTGCTGTTGGGAAGGTATTACTTTTTACATTTTTTGGTCTTTTTACATTGATTTTTTTTAATTATTACATTTATTGGGGTGACATTGGTTAATAAGAATATATAGGTTTTAAGTGTACAATTCTATAATTCATCATCTGTATATTACTTTGTATATTCACCATCCAAAGTCAAGTCTCCTTCTGTCATCATATATATTGATCCATTCTTTTACTTTCAATTTATTTGTATCTTTGAATCTAAAGTGTGTCTCTTGTAGACAAAATATTTGGATCTTGTTTATTAATCCAATTTGACAATATTTGCTTTTGGTTTTATGTTTGATCCATTTACATTTATTGTAGTTACCTTTAGGGTAAGATACATTTCTGCCATTTTGCTACTTGTTTTCTATATGTTGTACCTTTTACGTGCCTCTGTTACTCTATGATATATACACACACACATTGTTTCTTTGCATGTATTTGAGCTAACTTTTGGTGTCACTTCCTTTCAGCCTGAAGAATTTCCTTTAATACTTCTTGTAAAGCAGGTTTTCTAGCAATAAAAGTCTTTTTGTTTTTTTTATATGGAAATTTCTTTATTATATTTTCATTTCTTTAAGGAAATTTTGCTAGCTATAGAGCTCTCCATTGACTTTTTTATTTTTTATTAAAAATTATTGGTGCGACATTGATTAAGAAAATCAAGTGAGTATCAAGTGTACGATTCAATAGTAAGTCGTATATATATTTCACTGTGTGCTCACCACCCAAAGTTAGATTTCCTTCCATCATCAAATATTTGACGCCTTTATCCTTATCTACCTCCCCGCCTTCCCTCTGGTAACCACTAATCCACAGTCTGTGTCCATAAGTCTCTGTGTTATTTGTCATGTTTGTTTGTTGTTCTCAGTTTTATATCTCACATGTGAGTGAAATCATACGGTTGTCAACTTCTGGCTAACTTACGGTGGCCAGGACATGGAAGCAACTGAAGTGTCCTATGATACATGATTGGATAAAGATGTGGTACATATATACAACCAAGCACTTGGAAAATGTCCTCCCACTGCCTTTTGTCCTGCACTATTTCTGGTAAGAAGTTGGCTAATAATCTTATTTTGGTTACTTTGTACATGGTAAGTCATTTTTCTCTTGCTGTTTTCAAGATTTTTCTCTTTGTCTTTGGCTTTCAACAGTTTGAATATGATGTATCTGGGCGTGGCTCTCCCTGAATTTATCTTATTTGGAATTCGTTAATCTTTTTTTTTTTTATTTCTTCAAATATTTTTCTTCTCTTTTTCTCTCTTTCTTTTCCTTCTAGGACACTCATCATGTGTATCTTATTACACTTGATAGTGTCCTATGGTCTCTGAGACTGTTATTTTTCTTTGTTCTTTTTCATTTTATTCTTCAAATTTCATGATCTCCATTGATCTATCCTCCAATTGACTAATTCTTTTATTCTACCAATTCAAATCTGCTGTTCAACCCCTCTAGTAAAATTTTCATTTTGGTTATTAGACTTTACAATTCCAGAGTTTTTATTTGGCTCTTTGTTGTAATTTCCATCTCTTTATTGATATTCTCTATTTCTCTATTCTCACTGTAATTATGTTGTCCTTTAATTTTTAAATATAGTGTCCTTTGGTTCTTTGAACATATTTTAATGGCTTCTTTCAAGTATCTGTGTGCTAAACTAAACATTTGGGCCCCCTCAAAGATAATTTCTATTGACTATGTACAAGTTACACTTTCTTGTTTCTTGCAGGTCTGATAAATTTTTGTTGAAAAAGATATTTTTCTACATTAGATATTGTAGCAACTCTAAATTCTAATACCCCCTAGAAGTGGTTGCTGTTGCTGTTTTTGTTTTATTTTGTTTTTGTTTTTAGCTTGTTGATGTGCCTGAATTAATTCTGTAAAGAATTCTTTCCCTACAGTGTATGGTCTCTGATGTTTCTGCTCAATATTTTTTTTAAATCTGCCCTCCTGAAGGTTGTCCCTGGGTAAGAATAACTTAATGGTCAGCCAATAATTGCTCAGTACCTAGTAAGGCCTATTGTCAATGGATTTGTGTGTGGCATGGCAAATGCTTACAAAATTCAAACAATTTACAAATATGCTTTTACTAGACCTCATTCACCCAAGGACGAGTATCTTGCTAGGGTCCTCTTGGTTTCTCCTAAGTGGGCACAGCCTTGCACATGTGCACAGCCTTCCAGACCAACAGAGATAAGCGGGATCTTCGCAAGGACTCCTTGGGTTGTCTAATTGTTGAATATCCCTGTTAAATATCTGGCTGGTCTGTTGCTTTGTTGATTTTCCCCAATGAATATCATGACTTTCCAGGCTATCCACAATGTTGGCCTTCCTGATTGTTTGCTACTGGTACTGATATTATTTCGGACAGCACCCCTAGACATGAATTTTTTCTACACTATGCTTCAAAGTCAGCTGCCTCTAGCAGCACTCACTGCCTTTCCGGCTTTCTCAGGTAGAACTTCCTTATCATAGAGTTGGAAAAGGGTAGCAACTCCAAGTTAAAATATCAGAGTTCCACTGTTTTTACCAAGTGTCAATAAATATTCTTGAACAAATGCTACTCAATGTGTATGTCTTTAGTCAATTTCCAGAGTATTTTCATAGTTGTTTAGACAGCGTTGTCCAGTCTTTCATTCTAGGAACAAGGATCATGGAGGCAGATTAATCCAGTTTCATCTTCAGAGACCCAGAGTAAATAGAACATCATGGAATGCAGACCATATTCCTTAGAGGCCTATGACATTTGAATATCTAAGAATATGTTTCCCAAAATGTGAACTCTGGATCAGTAACATTATACATACCTGTGTTAGATTATTAAAAATGCAGATTCCTTGCTCCATTCTCAGGCATTCTGATTCCATAGTCTGTATACTACATTTTAAGAATCAAAGACCTGAGGCATTGGGTCTTCAGATATCATGTTTTAAAGAAGAAATTTCTAAGATTGAAATTTACATCAAAATAGTCATTACTAGTTCATCGTGAAAGTCTGTCACACTAACCACTCACTGATCAGGACCAGAGCCCTATCTGTTAGCTTTCCTGGTCTTAACAAAAGCCCCAGTGGTACAAAAGCAAACTCATATAGAATTTTTGAATAGGTTTTTTTAAAGAGACAGATTTCACACTATATTGCAGCTATTGTTTACCTCTCACAGGCCTTAGACCATGAAACAAGGAAAAGGCTAGCTCTTATGAAGAGAGCTACACTGCTAGAGGGGACTCAAACAGAGTATTGCCAGGAAGGAAAAGGAAGGAATATAAGGCTCTTAGATACACACTATGTACTTGATAAAGTGGAAAAGAGGAGGAGAAGAAAAAGCAAGAGAGGCAAGACTTGAAGGGAAATGTAGCGTCACCGATAAATTATATTCCAAAAATAAAATGGTAATAATATTCCCTTATATGTTCAGCTTTTCCCAATTTTCAAAATTATTTTATTTTTATTTTTTTGTTTCTTCTTCTCAAACATCCTATGAGTTGAGCAAAGCAACAATTATTATTCTTAGCCTCTACATTACCTTACAATTTTCCTGTCATTTCTTTCTATATATTTATGAAACAAGACTTCCCAGGTTTAAATCTGTCCTCTGCCATTACTAAATGTGTGACCTTGGGCAAGTTACTAAGCTTCTCTGTGCCTCAGTTTCCTTACCCAAAAAATGATACTATAGTATTACCTACTACATAAAGTTTCTCTGAGTATGAAATGAGTTAATATATTTAAAGTGCTTGGAAGAGGTCCTGGCATATAGCATCAACTATACATGATTGGTAAATACATAAATTACCAACCAGGAAACTTACTAGCTATGTGACCTTAAGCCTCGATGTCTTTATCTGTAAAATGGGGGAGACAGTACATGCCCTGCAAAATTGTGGTGAGAGTGCAAATTAGAGTCAGCCTTTTGGAAAACAATTTGTCTATGTATGTAAGTCTTTAATTTTCAAAATTGAACAGCTAAAATTAATGTTTATAATTTAGAAGATGAGTATTTCTTTATGATTAAAGGTCATTGTGAAAAACTTTATAATAACAGAAATATGAAAGCAACAATAGAGAAACTGTTAAGTAAATTATGGGGTATCCACTCAAAGGAGTGTTTTACAGCCATTTAAAATGATAATAAAGACACTATTCTAATGTGGTAAAATGTTTATGCTATAACCAGATAAATTATATGTACAGTATTATTATAATTATGTTAGAAAACTATATTTTTGTTTTTTAAAAAATTGCCAAAAGTATAAGTGATTATTTTGAAGAAAAATAAAGTTGTCTTCATTTTTCTTATTTTTCAAACTTAGTCTTTTATTTCTTTAAAAATGCTTAAATAATATTTATCTGTGCCCTATCTGCATAACAAACAGTGTGAGGATTAAATGAGACTCTAACAAGTATGGAAGTGTTTTACAAACTCACATAACAATCTGATGTAAGGTGTTATTATTTCATAGAGTTATATACAGTCCGTACAGACCCCCATGTGTATTAAATGGCACTGCCGTGCAGTGCTTTTCACATTTTCACATCAGAACACACATAGAAAATGAAACTGTTTGTAAGCACACTGAGGAAAATGAGCCAGGCTGCTTGCAAGCAGAGGAACGGGCCAGGATTCTGGCTACTCAAGGCCCTGTTTTACCTAAGGATGAGAGGACAAGTCTCTGTACACCAAGTGAGAATTTCTGCTCTATTGGCCTTATGCATAGTTGAGACACCAAGAAATGTAGAGTTCAAAGATCCAACAGTTAGTGACCTTGGACATTTCACCTCACTTCTCATTTGCAAATAGAGATAGCATTATTCCTTTCCCTCCTAGCCCCAGAGGGTGAAGTGAGTACCAAATGGATATGAAAGTGGCACTTGGTAAACACTATTATTCTTTCACATTTAAATCCCAGGAAGGGGCTTAAATACTAAGGAGACTAGAAGCCAGTGTGTTTTCAAATGGTACATATATGCTATTCATTTATTCTTACAGAGTGTTCCCTGCTTGCAAAACACTGTGCTGGGTGCTGAGAATCAAATTTTCTATTCTCCTAAGAAAAAAACTGATTTTTTTCTTTGGCCATAGCAACAAATAAATCCCAGAGATAGTCTTAAACCCATTTCTTTTGTCAGTGACATTTTATACTAGTAATCATGATTCTAAAAGCCAGCCAATCAGTGGTAGTACCATGCCTGAGAAAGTCAGTGAGTCAACAGCAAATACACTCCAGTAAGCATGTTGCCATAGCTAAAGATGTAAAGTCTCTAAACCCTTGTGCTTCTGAAGTTCACCAATTCCTGAATTCCACATTTTCCAAAACCTCACATAAGATAAACTCTGCTGTTTCAGAGAATCTACACCTTGTAAATGAAGCTCTCACTTGCTTAAGCAAGCAATAAATTTAGCTTTTTTTGCTTTAGCCATTGAGTAATAGCCTTCAACATTACTGAAAGATGTTATTTTATAAAAATGAGCCAAAGATGGCCTCTGTATATTAGCCCTATGTTGTTGACTTCTTCATAGCAGGCTGGGATCTGTTAGTTCAATCCAATAAACCCCAAACTCAAATTTTTACACACCTAGTTTTTTAAAATATAGCCTAAAATAGGCAGACTTTTAGCCATTTAGAGCCTATCTGCTTTGCATAACTTTCAGAACTGTTCCTAACATCTGCTAAGCTTAGGTAAGATAAACCCTGTAGTTATAAAATACCACAAGCTGCTGCTGCCCTTCAGAGCTCTCTGACCCAGAGGCTCCCCATTATGCTGCTGAGCAACATCACCTGGACATGTAAACTCCCTCTCCCCTGTTAGTTCCTCCCCTCCTCCCTTTCTGGGTAGTGGTCCCTATAAGGTAGTCTTTAGAAGTTCTCATGCTGTAAGGGACTTTTTCCCTACACTCACCATGCAGACCTGTCAAATTGGCACCCAAATAAATCTAAATGTGTATTACTTCCACCTTGTAGTCATATATTATTTCCTTGATCAGCCCCCATATGCTTTCAAACTTACTACAAATAGTAATTAGCCTGGCTTGACCTTCTGCCCTCCAGGAGTTCTCATGTTGATGAAGAGTTATGACAAATCCATTCAGATCAGTGGCCTGTTGATTGATATAAACTATAAATGGTCGATTTGGGGAGGGGGGAAGAAGTCACTGTGAGCAGAGGTATATCAGGATAGCTTCCTGGAAAAAGTGGAAACTGTACTGAGTTAGTGAGATGACTAGACAGAAAAAAATGATATAGAAACCAAAAGATAAAACCAAGAGAAAACAGGTCAAATCACTATCAATAGAGTGATTTTTTAAAATTCTAAATCCTTTTCAAAGACCTAGTAGAATTGGGTTCCCTAACACAGGCCAAGTACTGAAAGTTAGTTTCTAAATGGATCTGTGTCTAAGTAGTGTCTCAAAGGTTCTTTTCCCCTTTCAAAGGTCAATAGAGTAAGAATGCTGCACATGAAAATGGTCTCAGGCTAAGTAATGTGTACATCATGATACAGACCAGTTTGATGACTCTGGGTCTACATAACCCCAGAGAGAAATAACCTTTATAAACAAAAAGGAAAGATTTCATCCCACCATGACTTTTAAATACAAAAGGAATGTTCATAAATATTCTTTGATTTCACTGCTAACAGCAGTTGTTTCTCATTGAAAAATAAAACCATCCTTTCCCCGCTGTTCCCAGTCCTCCAAAGGCATCACACTGCCCTGATCAGGTTATCATCCTTGAAACAAAGTAACTGTTAATAAATTGGGTTGCTGGCAGGGAGAACCTGATATGATCATGCACCTGTTATAATAAGGTTTAATTTTGCTTCAGAAGTGCTACTTTTAATAAAAAAAGATTGAGCAAATTTAAAATAAATTACATTGAAAGGTCAGGCTTATTGCTTGTATGGTTATGTTAACTTCCCCACTCACACTTTTAGAGACTGTATTTATGAGACCTTTTGATTTGGGAAAGAGAGGTATAAAATACATCTACAATTTTCCTATTATTTGCAATGGTATTTCATTTACAAATGTCAATTCCAAGCACTTAAGTATAGTATTCTTTAACAGCAGTAAATCTGAAAAGTATGAGATGTTTACAGATGCTGTTATTCAATAAATTAATGAAACAAGATTTTGTATCCAGTGGAACATTAGAAAAATTCTTCCAGAGTGTATGCAGCATGATAATGCACTTTAGTGCATGTGCAACATTTATTAAGAATGTGTTGACTTCTAATTTGAATGAATATATTCTTCTAGCATAGCATCTCCTCTGTCAGAAGAGGACCCTGCTTGATTAAGTAACTAGAGATGAATGGACCCACCCAAGATTAATTCCAAATCTTTCTAATAGGACATTTAAGTAGATATTTTGAGTTTGTTTCTTTGCTCAGCTTCAATTTAACTAGAAGTGTTACCATTAGCAATTCCAAATGTCCTTCCTTGTTTTAAGGTTGGTTTCATGATCCACCCATTAAACATAACAGAATGTTGAAAGGGACTTCTTCTACTGCCTCAAAATTGGTGACTATAGACCAAAGCTAAAGACAAATAATAAAAATAATAATAATAATAATGTAATAAAAAATAATCACTTGCATAACATTATGTACCAGGCACTGTACTAAGCACTTTACAAAGCTTAATCCAATTAGTCCTCATTAATAACCTTATCAGTATAGATATTATTATTATCCTCATGTTAGATATAAGAAAACTGAAGCACAGAAAATTTCAATGAGTTTGTAAGTGGAAGAGTCAGGATTTGAACTCAGGCACTCTAGCTCCAGACTTGAAGTGTCTTGTAGCCTAGACTCTCATATTTTAGAGAACAACAAACAAGTGGGACCAGATATTTCCTTAGGTCTTATTGGACATACTGTCAAATACTATGCTCTACTACTCTCCACCTCCAGTCTACTCCCATGAGACCTGGAGAAAGGAAAAAGAGCAAGTTATTTGTGTTTTTAGCCTGGTGGAAAACAGGAAGAGGTTTTTATCTCATTTCCACCAAAGACAAGTGAAGTAGTGGATAAGCCCCAATAAAATCTCTCATAGATTTTGGGAAAACCTAAAAAGAGAAGAGACTATAATCTTGCTTCCCAGCAGGACACTTGAATAGCTATAGACTCTACATACTTACCCCGGGGTGGAACAAGGTGAGAATCCTTAAGAGAATGTGACATAGGTTCTCTAAAGGCAGAAGATGCATGTGAATATTAAGGTTGGGACCTGCTTTTCACCTGGAGATTTTTGAAGGCAGATGACTTGCTGGAGTGGTCCATTCCAGTAGAACACGAATGGATTGTAGTGTAACGTAACTTGGAGAACAGGATGATATACTCACCTTCAATCCTGCTGTCCTTGAAAGTCACGGAAAAGGACCACAGCAGTTCTGACTTTATGTGAAGGAGCATGGAGTGGAAAAGCAGGAGACTTAGTGCTATCTAGGCAGTTTAAGGGCCAATAGTCATGGCACCCCACCTAGTGAAGAGGTTGGGCACATGGACTTCTGGTAATGACTGTGAGGGACCAGGTGTCCTCCTCTGAGAGTATTCTCAGTAACAAGACACTTTAATGAAGCTATCCACCACTCCCATGAAAGCCACATATGCCACCTCAGTGCAAAGAATATAGCCCAGCAGCAGAACCTACCAGCAAGAGCTAGAAGAAAATCCAATCAGGATGAGGCTAGAGGCATCTCCCCACTCCTAACAGATGGCTAAAGAGCCATACCAGAGGAACTAAATTATAAGCAGGAAGAAGGAATAGAATGGAGGAGAATACCACACCTCTGCATATACTCCTACTTCTCCTACCCAACCATCTAGATAGCAATCTTTGGTTCAGATGTAAGACAGAAATTTTTTAACAGACTAAATTTTACTAACTGAAAAGGACCAAAGGAATTTAACAAAGCAAGGTTGGAATCAATGTTCAGAAGACATGAAACCTTTATATATTTAAATATCTATCGAGTTAATATTCCACAGTGAACCTGTTACATCAGAATTCCATCAGGGAGGGAAGATGCCTCTTTAGCAAGCTGTTGAAGTGTGGAAATTATCTTCATGCCCTTCACTTCAAAGATTACAGGTCTATGTATACATCCTGACCCATGGTTCATTTTCAGTTTGTTATTCCTGGATTTACAAGCAACAAGTGTCGCCCAGACCAACAGCCTAGGGCAGAATACAGTCATACATAGAGAAAGAGTGACAAAATCTCTGGCTCATCTCTCACTTGCAGAATTGGAGAAACTCTAGTTCCACTCAAATTCATTTTTCTGGCATAAGTTAGCTATGGTGAAAGATACAGGAAGAAGTGTCCTTAGGGTATTTTAAAATGTTTGCCTTAAGCCTTATTTCCACATAACTTCTGGAGAACAAGTTTTGACCACTCTCTCCAGAACCTTCCATATTGTCACTGCCCAAAGAATCTACTGCTATTTGCTGTCACACACTCCACCTTCATGATACTGCTAATACCATCACCACCACAGCAGCAGACCTCTTCTGTATTGGCACTCAGTCTCATACATAAATAATACAGCAGAATGTGCTAGCACATTCCAGATATTACATGGGAACATCCTCACCCTTAGATGCTGACGTTTGTCCCAAAGGAACATGCCAACAGCTCCTATGAGTATTTGCCTACCACGATGCACTTGATAATCCCTTTCTCCTCTCCACAACCTAACATTATACTCACACCAAGTTGATGGACCCCGCCCTCTGTTACCAAGGTAAGCTCTTAATATTAGGTGTGTATTGTGCAAGTGCGGTGTGGTCCAGCACTGTGATAATTGTTGCATTATCACACTGAATCCTCAAAACTGTTCTATTAGGCAATTCCTGGTTATGATTAATTTTGCCTGGAGTCCTACTTTATTGCTCCATCTTGTGTGTTGCTTCCATTCCCGTTGTCATTTCATGGTCCTGTTTGGCTGCTGGGGCTTTATGATGATCCAATTTCACCCAACAGAAAGTAGAAAAGAAATGGGAAGGGCATGCCTTTTCCCCTTAAGGATACTTCTTAGAAGATGCATGTACTGATTCCATTTACAATTAATTGTTCAGAAATTAGTCACATGGTCACACCTAACTGCAAGAGTGGCTGGGAAATGTAGTCCTTATACTTGATGACTAAGTGGCCAGCTAAAGAACTGGGGTTCTATTACTGATGGAAAAAGGGAATATATTTGACGAACAATCAGAAATCTGTATCACAAGTATGTACATGTTTCCTACATGTACTCGTGAATTTTGTGGATTTTAAAAAGCCAAGAGAAATATGGGACATAAAATTTAGCAGTGCCCACTTAGCCAAACCAGCATGCTATAGCTCAAGGTTCAGTCAGCCCGGAAAAAGGGATACTTTTTTGAATTAGTTTGGACCATATGAAATTGTCATTTATGTAGATTAAAAATGATGGAATATCAGCAATTTCATATGGTTTAACCTAGTAACATGACCCTAACAGTACTCTATCTAACAAGGAGTAGGGACCCAGCAGGCATACTTTTTCTTAACTGGCCAAATGCTAAATGTTTAGAAAAGAGGAGTTTGCGGGGGAAGCCCTTATTTGTGGTATTTGATGATTTCTATGGTACAAATACTCCTGCCATGGCCAATCTCAAACATCTAATTTGACTTCATGAAACACAGAGTTGGGAAGATATATGCAATACTACACCATTATATAGTATTTTCACTATACAGATATATAAGTAAATAATCTCAAGAATATACATAATAGTATAGTCAAATAATTATGAAGCTATGAGTTTTAAGTATTTGTTTTAATACAATTTAATTGGTGAAATTCTATAATTTAAATTTTTCCTTTTTTTCATTTTTTCCCAACTTTATTGAAAAATAATAGACAATTAGTTGCTTGTATTTACATTGTACAAATCAATGAGTATTTTTCAATTATAGTTCGCATACAATAATATACCAGTTTCAGTTGAATAACATAGTAATCAGAGATCCGCATAACTTGCAAAGTGATTACCCCACTAAATCTAGTACCCCTCTTCAACCTTAAATATTTATTATATTATTAACCATCTTCTCCATGCTACACTCCACATCTCCATGTTTATTCTGGAACTATACATTTATACCTCTTAATCCCTTTGCCTTTTTTTGTCCCCCCAATCCCCCTCCTATCTAGTTGCCCTCAAAATATTCTCTGTATCTATGAGTTTATTTCCACTTTTGTTGTTGTTGATTTTGTATTTTACATTCCACGTGCACGTGAAATCATGCAATATCCATCTTTCTCTATCCAAACTATTTCATTCAACGCAATACCCTTTAGGTCCATTGAGACAATATCTTTTTCCATCCCCTTCATTTTAGTCTCTGTGTGTCTTTTAATCTGAAGTAAGTCTTTGTAGGCAGCATATGTAGGAGTTTTGTTTTCTTGTCCATTCGGCCACTCTAACTTTTGGTTGGAACACTTAATTCTTCTCTGTTTGAGGTACTTGTTGATAGGAATGTAGTTATTACCATTCTTTATTCCTGTTTTTGATACATGTATTTTCTTCTTAAAGAATTCCCCAGTATTACATTTCCTATAATAATGGCTTGGTGTTGATAAATTCCTTTTGTTTATTTTAGTCTGAGAAGCTCTTTATCTGTCCTTCAATTCTAAATGATAGCTTTGCTAGATAAAGTATTCTTGGTTGTAGATTCTGTGTTTTCATCTCGTTGAATATTTTGTGCCAAGTCCCTCTGTCCTACATAGATTCTTTGGAGAAATCAGCTACCAGTCTTAAGGGTGCTCCCTTGTACATAAGTAACTGCTTTTCTCTTGCTGCTTTCAAGATTCTCTCTTTGTCTTTAACCTTTGGCGTTTTAATTATGATGTCTCTTAGGGTTCCTGGTTTTGGACTCTCACTGTGCTTCCTGGGGTTTTATGTCTATTCCCTTCACCAGGTAATGGAAGTTTTCCATTATTTCTTCAAATACCTCTTCAATGTCTTGTGTTTTTTTCTCCAGTACCCCTGACACAGATATTTTACCTTTCATAGTGCCCCATAGGTTCCCTAAATTATTATAATAGTCTTGGTTTCTTTTTTGTTGCCATTCTGATTGAGTGTCCTTGGCTTTCCCATCCCCTATATAGGTCATTCAATCCTCTTTTTTATTCACTCTGTTTATTCCATCTAATATACTCTTCATCTCAGATAATGTGTTTTTCATTTCTGACTAGTACCCTTTTATAATTTCCATTTCCATTTTTATGTTTTTTAATCTCTTAAAGTTCTCACTGAATTCATCTACACTACCCCTAAGTTCATTGAGCATCTTTATAACCAGTGTTTTGAACTCTGCATCTGTTAGATTGCTTGACTCCATTATTTTTAGATCTCTCTTCTGTTCTCTCAAATGATTTCTGCTTCTTTATTTTCCCATTTTGGCTGCCTTTCTATCTCTGTTTCTATTTACTAAGCAAAGCTCCCAAGTCTCCCAGTCTTATTAGTGTGGCTTTGTGTGGCAGGTGTCCAGTGGCACAGTCTTGAGAGGGGTTCGGCTACAGGCCAAATTTAGCCCTAGGCTGTGCCCCTTCGGGACCACCTGTTAAGACTCAGCAAGCAATCCACAGATGCTGTTTATAGTTGCCTCAAGAAACCACACCAGAAACCGAGGCCACCTGCCACCAGTGTGATTCTTGGCTCTGCTCAGCAAGAAGCACCTGACTCACCGAGGACACACCTGGATATGGCTTGGGTGGGACCTCAAGTTAGGGGAAGCAGAGTTTCAGGGAATTCTCTGGGAGAAACGACCTCTGTTATGCAGTTTGATGACATCTCATCTATGGCAGGGCTGCATCTGCTCACTGGGATGCAGGAGGGCTCAACAGAGGAACAATGGATACTGCCTGCACTTCTGTACAGAGCAAGTCTCACCTCAGCCCTCACTCTGACAACTCAGTGTCCTCTGTAAGTCCCTGGTACCCTCTGCACAGCTGCC
Source organism: Pteropus medius (assembly GCF_902729225.1). Lineage (NCBI taxonomy): Eukaryota > Metazoa > Chordata > Mammalia > Chiroptera > Pteropodidae > Pteropus > Pteropus medius. The sequence goes on from NW_024342472.1 coordinate 240,343, forward strand.
GGCTTCCACTGTTATGGCTCTGTCCCACTCAGCCACTCCGGGCAGCATCGTATCCTTGCTCTGTCCTGGCTTCTGCCATTGCAGGGTGATTTTGTAACTCTCTCCCTAGATGTATGGCTTATTCATCTAGATCACAGGCGATTTTCCTTGCTGTTTACTCCTTGTTTTTGTCATAACTTTGATTTGGTCACCAGAGGGATGAACAGAGCCTCTATCATCCACATCATGTTTTCCTCTCGATTTTTTTCTTTTTAATTATTTTCTTAATTAAAAACAACTAGGGTGACATTGATCAACAAAGTCCAGTAAGTTTCAAATGTACAATTCAACAGTATGTGGAATATATATTGCATTGTGTGCTCACCATCAGACTTAGATTTCCTTTCATCACCAAATATTTGATGCCTTCTACCTCTATCAACCTCCTCCCTCACCCTCTTCCCTCTGGTAACCAATAATCCACTCTCCATGTGCATGAGTCCGTTTGTTTGTCCTGTTTGCTTGTTGCTTATAGATTTAAATCACACATATAAGTGAATTTCAGCATCCTTTCATATGTCTGTTGGCCATTTGTATGTCTTCTTGGGAGAAGTGTCTGTTCAGATACTCCACCAATTTTTTAATTGAATTGTTTGCTTTTTGTTGTTGTTGTTATTGAGCTGTACGGGTTCTTTGTATATTTTGGATATTAGACCCTTATCAGAGGCATTGTTTGAAAATATATTCTCCCCATTCAGATGGTGCCCTCTTTCCCTTGTTGACATTTTTGTGGTTGTTGTCATTGTCTTTTGTTTGTTTGTTTGTTTGCTGTACAGAAGCTTTTTACTTTAATGTAGTCCAATTCATTTATTTTTGCTTTTACTTCCCTTGCCTTTGAGATCAAATTCAGAAAACTCTCTCAGTCCATTGTCTATGAGTTTAAAACCTATATATTCTTCTATGTAATTTATTGTTCCAGGTCTTATGTTTAGGTCCCTGATCTATTTGGTCTTACTTTCGGTGTTTGGTGATAGACACTAGTCTAGTTTCATTCTTATGCATGAGACTTTCCAGTTTACCCAGCACCTTTAACTGAAGAGGCTTTTCTTTCTCCATTGTATGTCTTTGGCTCTTTTGTCAAAAATTATTTGCTCATATAAACATGGGTTTACTTATGGATTCTCGATTCTGTTCCACTGGTCTGTGTGTCTGTTTTTCTGCCAACACCATGCTGTTTTGATTACTGACACTTTGTAGTATAATTTGAAGTACCCCATAGTGATACCTCCAGCCTTGCTCTTTTTTCTCAAGATTGTTTGGCTCTTCAGGGTCTTTTGTGCTTCCATGCAAATTTGATCATTTTTTATATATATATTTTGTTAAAGAATGGCATTGGAATTTTGATGGCTACTGCATTCAATCTGTTAGTTTATGCCTTAGGTAATAAGGTCATTTTAACTATGTTGAACACAGAATATCTTTCCATTTCTTTGCGTCTTCTTCAGTTTTTTTTAATAGTGTCTTATAGTTTTCATTGTATAGGTCCATCACATGTTTTGTTAGGTGTATTCCCAGGTATTTTATTCTTTTTTGTTGCAATTGCAAAAGGGATTTTTTAATTCTTCTTCTGAAAATTCATTATTAGTGTATAAGAATGCTATGGATTTTTTTGAACATTGATTTTGTATCTTGAAATTTACTGTATTTGTTTATTATTTCTAGTAATGTTCTTGTGGAGTCTAGGCTTTTCTATATACAGAATCGTGTCATCTGCAAATAGTGACAGTTTGACTTCTTTATTTCCTACTCGAATGCCTTTTACTTTTTTCCCTTGACTGATTGCACTTGCTAGGCCTTCCAAAATTATATTGAATAATAGTGGTGATAGCGAACAGCTTTGTCTTGCTCCTGATCTTAAAGGAAAGGTTTTTAGTTTTTTACTATTAAATATAATGTTAGCTGAGGCTTTGCCATATATGATTTTTATTATGTTGAGGTATTTTCTTATATATCAATGTTATTGTTTTCATTATAAATAGATGTTGTATCTTGTCAAAGGCTTTTTCTGTATCTATTGATATGATCATATGATCTTTTCTCTTTATATTGGTCATGTGGGGTATCACATTAATTGATTAGTGTATGTCATACCTTCCTTATGCTCCAGGAATGAAGCCCACCTATTCATGGCGTATACTTTTAATATGTTGTTGTATTCATTCGCTAGTATCTTAGTTAGGATTTTTACATCTGTGTTCATAAGAGATATTGGTCTGTAGCTTTCTTTTTTGTGTGTTATCTTTACAACGTTTTGGTATCAGGATAATATTGGCTTTAAAAAATGACTTAATAAGTATTGCTACCTCTTTGATTTTTTGGAATAGTTTGAGGAGAATATTTGGTAGAATTCACTGATGAAGCAATCTGGATCCGGATTTTTACTTTTACTTTTTTGCGGTTTTTGATGATTCAGTTTCCGTAGTGCTGATTATTTAGATTTTCCAGTTCTTCTTAATTCAGTCTAGGAAGGTTGTATCTTTCTAAGTACTTGTCCATTCCTCTAGGTTATTAGAGTTGGTATTATGTACTTTTTCATATTATTCTTATATGATCATTTGTATTTCTGTGTTATCTGTCATAATTTCTCCTCTTTCATCTCTGATTTTATTTGTGTCCATTCTCTTTTTTCATTAGTGAGTCTAGCCAGGGGTTTCTCAGCTTTATTAATCTTCTATAAGAACCAGCTCTTTGTTGCATTTATTTTTTTACTGTCTTTTTGTTCACAATTTCATTAAATTATGCTCCAATTTTTTTGTACCCAATTTGTTTTATTTTATTTTTATTGTTTATTAGGGTAACATTGGTTAATACAATTATATAATTATCAGGTGTACATTATACTTTGATATCTGTATATTCTATTGTGTGTTAACCACCCAAAGTCCAGTTTCCTTCAGCTACCATATATTCGATCTCCTATACCCACTTCACCCTCCATCTACCCCCTTATTTGACCTCCTTTAACCATCTACCGCCCCCCTCCTCCCAGATCCACTACCTCTGGTAACCACTAGTATATAGTCCATGTCTATGAGTCTGTTTCTGCTGTTCATTTGTTGCTTTTAGGTTTATATCCCACATTTAAGTGATATCAAGTGATTTTCAACTTTTTCTGTCTGCCTCATTTCGCTTAGCATGATTATCTCGAGGTCTATCCATGTTGTCGCAAATGGCAGTATTTCATCTCTTCTTATGGCTGAGTAATATTCCATTATATATCTGTACCACAGCTTCTTTAGCCAATAATCTATCATAGAACACTTCAGTTGCTTCCATGTCCTGGCCACTGTGAATAATGATGCTATGAACATTAGTGTGCAAATATCTTTTCAGATATGGTTTTTCAAGTCTTTGGGGTAAATATCCAGTAGAGGGATTGCTGGATCATATGGTAGATTAATTCTTAGTTTTTTGAGGAACTTCCATACTGTTTTCCATAGTGGCTGTACCAATTTGCAGTCCCACCAGCAGTGTATGAGGGATCCTTTTTCTCTGTATCCTCTCCAACATTTGTTACTACTTGGCCTGTTGATTATAGCTATTCTAACAGGTGTGAGATGGTATCTCATTGTGGATTGGATTTACATTTCCCTAATAGCTAGTGATGTTGAGCATCTTTTCAAATATTTGTTTTGGCCATTTGTATGTCCACTGGGGAGAAGTGTCTGTTCAGGTCCTCTGCCCATTTTTGGATTGGATCATTTGTTGTTGTTGTTGTCATTGTTGTTGTTATTGAGTCATATGAGTTCTTTGTATATTTTGGATATTAGGCCCTTATCGGAGGCATTGCTTGCAAATATATTTTCCCATTCAGATGGTTGTCTCTTTATCTTGTTGGCGATTTCTTTTGCTGAGCAGAAGCTTTTAGTTTGATGTAGTCCCATTCATTTATTATTGCTTTTACTTCCCTTGACTTTGAGGTCAAATTCATAAAATCCTCTTTAAGTCCAAGGTCCTTGAGTTTAGTTCCTATGTTTTCTTCTATGCATTTATTGTTTCAGGTCTTATATTCAGGTCCTTAATTCATTTTGAGTTAATTTTGGTGAGTGGTGATAGACAACAGTCTACTTTCTTTCTTTTGCAGGTGGCTTTCCAGTTTTCCCAGCACCATTTATTGAAGAGGCTTTCCTTTCTCCACTGTATATTTTTGGCTTTTTTGTTGAAAATTCTTTGCCCATATAAACATGGGTTTACTTCTGGATTCTCGGTTATGTTCCAGTGGTCCATGTGTGTGTTGCTGCCACTACCATGACATTTTGTTACTGTCACTTTGTAGTATAATTTGAAGTCAGGCAGAGTGATGTCTGCTTTTGTTTTTTTTTTTTTTCCCCAGATGACTTTTAACTCAGTCTTTTGTGCTTCCATACAAATCTGATGACTTTTTGTATTTCTTTAAAAAATGTCGATGGAATTTGAATGGGGATTGCATTATATCTGTATAATGCTTTAGGTAATATGGTCATTTTAACTATACTGATTCTTCCAATCCAAAAACACGGAATATCTTTCTATTTCTTTATAAAATCCTCGATTTCTTTTAATAGGATCTTATAGTTTTCATTATATAGGTCCTTCACAGGTTTTGTTAGATTTATTCCTAGGTATTTTATTCTTTTGGTTGCAATTGCGAAGGGAATTATTTTTTCCACTTCTTTTTCTGACACTTCATTATTAGAGTATAGGAACACTATGGATATTTGAACACTGATTTTGTATCCAGAAACTTTCCTGCATTTGCTTATTGTTTCTAGTAGTGTTCTTGTGGAGTCTTTAGGGTTTTCTATATAGAGAATCATGTGATCCGCTATAATGACAGTTTGACTTCGTTTCCTATTTGGATGCCTTTTATACCTTTCTCTTGTCTGATTGCACCCGCTAGGGCCTCCAATGTTATATTGAATAACAGTGGCGATTCTGTATATCCTTGCCTTGTTCCTGATCTTAGAGGGAAGGTTTTGAGATTTTCACCATTAAGTATAATCTTAGCTGAGTGTTCATCACATATGGCCTTTATTATGTTAAGGTACTTTCTTTCTATACCGATTTTGTTAAATGTTTTGATCATAAATGAATGCTGTATCTTTTCGAAGGCTTTTCCTGCATCGATTGATATGATCATATGATTCTTATTTTTTTAATTTGTTTATGTGGTGTATTGCATTAATTGATTTGCATATGTTGAACCATCTCCATGCCCCTTGGGTAAAGCCTACTTGATCGTGGTATATAATCTTTTTAATATGTTGCTGTTATCGGTTCTCTAGTATCTTATTTAGGATTTTTGCATTTGTGTTCATGAGAGATATCGATGTGTAGTTTTCTTTTTTTGTGTTATCATCAAGGTGATGTTGGCCTCATTAAATGAGGTGGGAAGTATTAGCACCTCTTCTATGTTTTAGAAGAGTTTGAGGAGAATAGGTATTAAATCTTCTTTGAATGTTTTTTAGAATTCACTACTGATGTCATCTGATTCTATTACTTTTTGGTAGGTTTTTGATGATTGTTTCTATTTCCATACTGCTGATCAGTCTATTTAGATTTTCCAGTTCTTCTTGATTTAGTCTAGGAAGGTTGTATTTTTCTATGAACTGGTACATTTCATCTGTTATTATATTTGGTGTAATATACTTTTAGTATTCTTGTATGATCTTTTGTAATCCTGTGGTTTCTGTTGTCATTTCTCCTCTTTCATACCTGATTTTTATTTGTTTTCTTTCTTTTTTGCTTTAGTGAGTCTAGCCAGGGGTTTGTCTATTTTAATAACGTTCTCAAATAATCTGTTCTTTGTTGCATTTATATTTTTCATTTGTATTTCTTTTTTAATTTTCAATTTCATTTATTTCTATTCTAATTTTGATTATTTCTTTCTTTTTGACTTTAGGCTACAGTTGTTCTTCCTTTTCTATCTTTTTTTTAAGATGAGGGGTTAGGTTGTTTATTTGGGCTCCTTCTTTTTTTTTGGAGACAGACTTGTAATGATATGAGATTTCCTCTTATGACCGCTTTTGCCGTGTCTCAAAAGTTTTGTATGTTATACTATCATTATCATGTGTTTCTACTTATCTCTTGATCTCTCTTTTTATTTATTCTGTGACTCAGTTATTCTTCAGTAGTATGTTGTTTAATCTCCATGTATTTGTGGTTCTTCCCACTTTCTTTTTATATTTGATCTCTAAGCATTTGATCTCTAGTGCTCTTTCAAAGCATTAGATCAGAGAATATGGTTGGTATGATTTTAAACGTCTTGTATTTGTTGAGGATATCTCTGTGTCCCAGTATGTAGTTAATCCTTGAGAATGTTCCATGTGCACTAGAGAAGAATGTATAAGCAGCTGTTTGGAAATGAAAAGCTCTGTAAATGTCAATTATGTCCAGTTTGTCTAATGTGTCATTTAAGGATGTTATTTCCTTATTGATTTTCTTTTTGAAGGATCTGTCCATAACTGACTGTGGGGTATTTAGTTCCCCCACTATGATAGTGTTTTGGACTGTTTCTCCCTTTAGTTCTGTTAGTAATTGCTTTATATATTCAGGGCTCCCTGAATGAAAGCATAGATATCAATAAGTGTTATGTCTTCTTAGTGCATGATTTCCTTTATCATTATGAAGTGTCCCTCAGTATCTTTCTTTACCTTTTGTATTTTGAAGTCTATTTCGTCTGATATTAGTACCGCTACTCCCACTTTTCTCCAAATGCAATTTGCTTGAAATATCATTTTCCACCCTTTCACTTTGAGTCTATATTTGTCTTTGGAACTGAGATGTGTCTCCTGGAGGCTGAATATGGTTGGGGTTGTTTTCTGATCCATTCTGCAACTCTATGCCTTTTTATTGGTGAGTTCAGTCCATTTACATTTAGGGTGATTATTGAAATATGAGATCTTCTTACAGCCATTTTATCCTTGGCTTTCTGGTAGCACAGTATTTTCATTGCTTCCTTGTCCTTATGTTTCTGTTTTCTTTATTTTGGTTGGCTTTTGTGGGTTTTCCCTCTGGTCTTTCTTGTTTTATGTTATATACATCAGTACTGAATCTATGGCATGTGGATGCCTTTGTGAACACGTAAAAGATAGTTTTATATATATATATATATATATATATATATGTATATGTATATGTATATGTATATGTATATGTATATGTATATGTATATGTATATGTATATGTATACAGACGTCCATTTTCTTCTGCGTGTGCCTTTCCTCTATTTTCCTTTGTGAATTTGGAACTTTGAATCCTCTCCTTTTCAGTCAGTTTTATCTCAATTTGTCCCTATGTATACTGAATGTTCATTACTGTCTTGCTATAGCAAATATCTTATTATTATTTAAGCTTATAATGCTCTGTTCTTAGTAACAGTTACACTCCTCTGCTTCTATTTGCCTGATAGTCACTTTACTCCTAATTATGGGTTTGTTTGTTTGTTTTGTCATTTTGTTTTAGGTGTGCTGACCTCTTTCAGTATTTCTCAAAATGCAGGCTTCGTAGTGGAGAATTCTCTCAATTTTTGTATGTCTCAAAAGGTCTTTATTTCTCCTTCATATCTAAAGGTGAGCTTTGCTGGATACGTTATTCTTGCTGGTAATTCCTTTCGCTTAACAGTATTATATTTTTCCCTTTCATTTCTTACTTTAAGGTTTATGCTGAGAAGTCTGAAGATAATGGGTTTTCCTTCATAGGTTACTGTCTTCTTTTCCCTGGCTGCCTTTAGAATTCTTTCTTTGTCATTAATTTTTGACAATTTTAATACAATGTGTCTTTGAAAAGGTCTTTTTGGTTTGAGAGTATTAAGTGTTGTATTTGCTTCTTGATTTCGACAATCCAGCTGATTCTTTAGATTGGGAATTTCTCATCAATTATTGGTTTGAATATGCTCTCTGTTCCCTTCTCCTCTTCTCCTTCTGGTATACTCATTATTCCGTTGCTTTTGCTGATGGTGTCAGATAGTTCTGGTAGAGTTCTTTAATTTTTTTTTTCATTCTCTCTTCATTCTGAGTCATTTCCAGATTGCCTTTGATATCACTGATTCTTTCTTCCATTTGGTCAGTTCTATTTCCTAAGCTTGCTATTTCATTTTTTCATTTTTTAATGTGTTTTTCATCTCCAGAAGTTCTACTTGGTATTTTTTTTAGGGTTTCGGTATTTTTTTAGGGTTTCGGTCTCCTTGCTAAAAATCTCACTTTGTTGGTCTATTTTGATTTTAAGTTCTTGGAATTATTGATCAGATTTGTTTTGCATTTCATTGTTTGTTTGTTTGTTTGTTTGTTTTTTCCAGGAGTGCAACCTGAATTCTCTGTCATTTAAATTGCATATTTCTATGTCTTTAAGCTTATTTTCTGGATACTTTTTTTTGTTCTGAGCCACCTTGTCACATTGGCTGGTCATGGTGTTTGATGAACTATTTCTCTGCCTGGGCATTAATGGAAGTGTACTCTGCTTCTTTCAAAAAGGATTTATTATATAGAATTCTCTCTTTATTCTCTTGATAAGAAGGACTTTTTTCTTTTGATTTCCAGTAGGTGACATCCAAGCCTCTTGGAATTCTGCTTTGAGGCTAAAAAGGCTTTTCCTCCTCTGTTTAATATACTGTATACTCAATTCATGATCAGATTCCCTCGGTCCCAGCACCTGTCTGTGGTACCAGTTGTGGTTTATGCTTCAATACCAGTTACGCACATTGCCCGAGTCCATAGTGCTAAGTCTTGGAGGTTATGGTGGCATGCTCTGGGTTGATGGGGATTAGCACTGCTAGGCTCCCGCTTGGTAACCACAGCTTATAAGACACAGCTGTTGCCCCTCTGGACTTAGTTCCTGCTCTGCTTTCTGCCCTGATCCATGGCCTTTGCTACATTGAACACTCTGATCCCTCAGACTGTATCTACTTGAGATACAGCCACAAATTGTTTCCTCCCCCTCTTACAAAGAGCTCCAACTGCATATGAAAACTTCTTTGTAACTCCCAATCTACCCCTTAGACTTGCCTGATTCCAACCTTTTGATGCTCTAATGCACACATCTCTCAGATGTTCTCGTGTGCAGATTGGGTGTTTTGTTTTGTTTTGTTTTGTTTTTTTGAGTTTTAGATGTTCAGCTTATTATTTCAAGGAGAGAGATCTGGAGAGATTCCTCACTGTGCCATGCTTCCAACATTATATATATACATATATAACACACATCATATATATACATATAATTAATTTTTAAATAATGACTGTGTTTAAAAATTGGATTGTAAAATTTTCTGAAGAGTTAACAACCGCTCTTTTAAGCCAAAGTGAGCTGGTGGTAACACACTTTTGGCTAAGGGTCATAATCCAATCATCCAGTCATTTGACCTACCCAGCAAAATCCATTTTTCCTTCTGTAAACCAATAATTAGACACTGACCTCTCCAGCCTTCCAGATGTGTTTTAGTTAACTGAAAATTTATAGCTTGACCTATACCCTATATTTTCTTTTTTTCCATATATCAGCAGTTTTTAAACTCTTCTATTACCTCAAGGTAATATGACCTATATGTACTCCCCACTGGGTTAAGTTCATATTTTCTTAGTTTATTTATTCTAAAGTGATCTCATTAGTCTTCTAGCTTTAGAAAGGGCTCCCTACCTGTTCTTTCTAGGATTTCCAACATTGACAAGAGTTCCATTTTTCCTACTCCCATCCCCAACATCTTCCTAATTAAAAAAATCTCTGTCCTGTCAGCCATTCTTTCCCAATATAAAGGAAGCCTAATATCTTGTCGATGTGGTCAAATTTATTCACCCATCCATCCAGAAAATGTATTCCCATATTCTCCTTGGTTAGTCTCACCACTTTCATTATGGGATATAGATGAAATATTTAAAAGTCCATATAAGACCTTTCATGAAGTCTATATTAGTCCATTTCCAAGGACTCCGAATTTTGTCACTCCCTACCTCACATTTGACATTTTAGCAACAATAAAAATCTTAAAGTGCTTACACTTTCCCAAGTGTTTATTGCCTGGTACTGTTGCTTTTCTCTCTGCCTGAAATGCCCTCTTCCCCTCTCCCCACTCCACATAATTATGTTCCCCTGCCAAATGCTTGTTCATCTTTCCTCACCTCCTCCATGAAACCTTCCCTAACACCTTGAGACAGAACTCATTAATTTCTCCACTGCACAGCTTCTCTACTATGTACATATTTCTACTTTTGGGTGACATATAAGGTTGCCAGACTTAGCAAACAAAAATACAGGATACTGTTAAGTGTGAATTTCAGATGAATAATGAATAACTTTAGTAAAAGTATTTTCCATATGACATTTGGGACATATTTTTGTTTAAAATTATTCTTTTTTTTTTATCTCAATTTCAAACTTAACAGGGCATCCTGTATTTTATTTGGCAACTCTAGTGACACCACACTAGCATTTGTGTTTTGCAGTTTGTCTACGGGCCCCCTGAAGGCAAAGATTTGGGCTTGTTTACTTATGTTTCCTTAGCACCATGCAGTCCTTAGCACATGGTAAATGCTCGCTAAATGTTTCTGAAACTACATTTGGGTACTGCTTTATACAATTTGAACTAGTTTACATACATCATCTTATTGAGTCTCACATCCAGTTAGGTTAAAAACTACAGCTATTATTTTCATTGTACCAACAATGAAACTGGAGGCCAGAGAGAACTGACTTACTCAAGACCATGCAGCGTGACTACAACAAAGCCAGAATTGAGACCAGGTCCACCTGAGTCCCTAGTTTTCTTTACTAAACCACTATTGTTTTCCTGCACGTGGCCACAGATTTTTATGCAACTTTGTAATTTTCAGAACTATTTCTAAGCTTTAAATAAATGATCATACTTGCTTTGGTTTTAAACTTCCATTGGTATAGCAGTGACTTTAATATAGCTTGAGTTGCTTGAAATTGAGCCTAGTGAATTTTTAATTAGGTATCAATCATATTGAGAGACTGGTAAATGATCTTATTGGTAAACCACAGCTTTTTTTACATATTTATTATTATTATTATTATTATTATTATTATTATTATTATTATGTCAATACAGGTTTTCCTCATCTATGTATGCATAGCAGTTGACAATATCTGCCACATTATTAGTTTGGTTTCCTCTGCTTGGCTAGCTTTCCAGTTGTGGTAAGAGAAGTCTGCATTCCCTATTTTAGCACTTTTGAAGAAGTAGCAATTACAGTAAAACTTATCTTAACTTGCACCCGAGTAATAAGCCCTCTGTTAATTAACAATTTTCTGCACTTCGCTCTTATAAAAAAAGTAAGCAACTATGTTAAAATAGGCCGACAGACATTTTCCCCCAGAAATGTCTGAAACTGATCTACTCAGCCAAATTTCCTCTACTAACTATTTTCATTTAGCATTCTAGACAGCAATGGGTGGTCAGCACATTGGCCCTTACAAAGGGCCCAGCTATTTACTAAGTGCAGTGGGTTTTAAAAGAGGCAGAAATAAACTACCACTTATCAAATGATTACTGAGTATCTCAAGAAACTGATGACTATGGTTGCCTCCTGGGAGGAAAACTGAGTGACTGACTGGGAAACAGAAGTGAGAAGGAGGTTTATTTTACACAACATTCCCTTGTGTACATTTTGAAATTTTTATTAGGCACCTATGTTACCTAAACAACAAAATTAATTAAACATTGTTTAAAATGTCCACCATGCTCTCTGCATAATCTAGTAAATTCTCACAATGACCCATTGAGATAAAAATTGTTATCTTATAAATAGAAAACTGGGGCTTAGGAAATTTCGGTATCTTGCTTCAGTTCACACTAGTTAAGTGAGGGAACCAGAATTTAAACAAGAGTCTACCTCATTCCAAATCTATACTAACTATGCTGTTTCTCAAAGATGGAAACTCAATATTTGCCCTCAAGGACAATCTTGTTGGAGAACTAAGACATAAAACTCTGGAGTTAATTACTAGATTTCATCAATTCTAAGAAACACATTTTAAATGTTCTGAAATTAGGATGTCTTCCAATGGGTGACATGTTGTAGTATATTTAGTGGTATTATTTTTAGTGATTCATAAGATAATGTTATGTTTTTCCATCAATGGCATACTGGAGTCAATGAAATACAATTCCAACATAATGCAGAGTATCACAAAATCAAAAGAGGTAGCACAAGCAGTAGGTGCTGCAGGAGTTCTGAAGAAGGAGAGTCTTCTGTAAGAGTTGCAAGGGAAGGCTTTGTGTTGATTTGAACTAAGTCTCAGAGTTAGGCAACGTTATCTCTTGCCACAAGAATGCTGTGCAATAAACCACCCCAAAACTCAGTGGCTCAAAACAACCACTTATATATTATTGTCCTTGGGTCTACAGTTTAGCTGGGAAGTTCTGATCATCTAGGCTGGTTTTGTTCATATGTCCACAGTCAGCTGGTAAGCAGAGTGGTCTTGGCTAGGCTCACTCATGTCTAGAGATCAGGTGGCTGTTGGCTGATCTAGTTTGGCTTCAACATGAGTGACAGGTGGAGAGGCTCTGCTGCTTGTGTTTCTTCACATATCTCCAGCAGGCTAGTCTAAGCATGTTCTCATGGTGATACAAGGGAGCAAGAGCAGAGGTACAAGAATGAGCAGGAGGAAATGTGCAAGCATTTTCCAAGCCTCTGTTTGTAACACATTTGCTAACATTCTGTTGAGCAAAGCATACCATGGCTTATCCCAGAGTATAGAGATGAGGCAGAACACACTGCCTACAATGAGAGAATTAAAGAATTAAACCAATCAAAGCAATCAATCTATCAAGTAAGCTTCAGATATACAGGTTGAGGAAATGAGGGCTGTGTTTGCTGGCTAGGAAAGACCCTCAAGGAAGAGGAGAGTCAGTCAAATGGACTGTATATGTGTTTCAGGGGGTTGTCACATCAGCAAAGACAGAACCAGGCTAGGCTATAACTATGAGTTTAGGGACAATGTTTATAATGACAACACTGAATTATAGTTTGAAATAAGAATAGAGCCAGCTGTCACATAAACTCAGCCTTCTCTATCTCTGCACCCAGGATATCCTGAGGCTAACCTATGTAACTATAAGTCTATACCAAATATACTTGGGAAACTATTGCACTGCATTCTTGGCCCCAGCAGGAGGCCTTAGCTTGTCTTTGTTCAGCTTCCCAGGGCAAGCATAATAAATTCAGCTTGGAGTATTGGCACTCTGGTCTTGGGAAAGTCATCCTCCAGCTCAGCCATCTTGTGAAGCCAAGGTTTCTTCCTCACTGACCAGGGCACCATTTTTCATGCTCAACTCCCTCTAAGGCCAGATAGAGGTTGCCACTTCAGGAGATGAACTTTACAGAGACATGCAAACAACATTCACCGGGATTTCAATTTGTACCCTAATAATGTTTGCAGTTTTTTTCTCTGTGATATTGGTGGATAATTAACCCCCTTTGAGCTCTGAATAACACTGAGGATATCCATAACACTGAGAATTTTTCTTTTGAAAACAAAGGGAAATCAGTTTCAGCCAACTCAGTTGTTGCTATTTTATGAAGTTAAGGCGCTCAATGTAAATCAATGTTTTGAATGTATGCTTTTGATCAACAGGTGTAATTATTTATTGGAATCACACAAAGGCAAAAGCAAACCAATCATTCCTGACATGGTAGGCTTTTTACCATGAAGATAAATCCCAAACACAACTGCACTGAGCTCAAGGCTTACATGACACTCTAATATTACAAGTCAACTCTTGAAAAGAATGCAAACATGTTCATTCTTTGCATTCCTTCCTGAGGCCCTCTAATTTTTAATTAAAAGGATCCATTGACCAGAGTAAGAGCAGTTGTTTCTGATTGGTCACTTGTCCAGAAAGTGACTAATATAGTTCATTATTCTTAGAGATCATATTGCTACTAGGATGTATAAATTAAGCAGAATATTTTGATGTAGATCCCTCAGGCCAAGATAGCTTGACTTTATTATTGGAGGACCACTGCAGCTCCTATCTCCAATCAAAAGGATTACCCCATGAGCTTTCCCTAGTGTCCAAAATTCTTACTATTTGTCATTGTCAGGGTTCCCAAATACCTTTTCTCTCTTAAGCCCCAGATCCATTTTCAGTCCCAGGCCAGTTTCTCATGCTCTCATAAGTATTAGCTAACACTTTAACACTCACTTATGTGCCAGGGACTCGGCTAAGCACTTCACATGCATTATCTCACTGAATCTTTACATGACTCTATGAAATAGGTAATAGTACCCTAGTTCTGATTCCAAGATACCATGATTTTAAGAATATTATTTAATGATTCCTATATGTAACATACTAATTATAAAATACATATCAAATAGAGAGGTGTTATAATGTTAAAATCAGGAAAATAGGTAATATCTCCATTTACGGATAAAGAAACTAAAGCCTAGAAGAGTTAAAAAAAAAAAAAGTCCAAGGTCTTGAAGCTAGTAAGTGGTCACTGGGGTTCAATCCCAGATCATTGATTCCAATGCCTATGCCTGCCTATAAGCTTGATTGGCTTATTTCCCTTGCCACAGGTTTCAGATGCCTTGACCCTCCCATTCACAGATGCCACTTTCCATTCTGTTTCATGAAGTTCGCACCACTAGAGCTCGGCTGCAAGGGTGACACAAACTAGCCAGTTTCTTCCTTCCAAAAGACCTCAAAGAACCAGAAACTAATGATCATGCCAGGAAATAAATATAGTATAGTCTGGCTGACAAAGGTACAGGTTCACTGATTTCAAGATGATAAACCTAATACATGTTGAATCCAGCACCATCCAGCACCAAAACCATTGAAATATAGAGGAATCCTTGAAAGACATGAAGCAGGTGAAATAGTATTAAAGAGAGAAACAATGGCCCACGACATAGGCAGTAAAACTCTGCTATAGTAGATGAGAGCAGTAAAACGGATCTTTCATGCCCTCAGGTGGTGGAAACAAGAAGAGCTCAAGGATAACTATAGGATGATTGTGCAAGATCAAGTAGGGTAATTGGCCCTGCATATCCCTCTCACCTTATCCCTCCATGGGCCAAGTAGTAGCAACAATAGTGACAGCAATGTCTACTTCCAGGGGAAGCAGTGAGTATAGGTGCTTGAATTAAAGAGACAGCAATGCTTTACAAGTAATATTGTCACACAAAATACAGGCAACCCAGTTAAATTTTAATTTCAGGTAAGCGATAAATTTTTTCTTGATAATTATGTCCCATATATTAAATAGGACATGCTTATACTAAAAATAATACTGTTGCTGTTTCTGAAATTCAAATTTAACTAAAATTAAAATTTAATTTAAAAAATGCTAACAATTAAAGACTTTAATATATGGAATATGTGAGACATACTTATACAAAAAAAAAGTTCAATGCTTATCTGAAATCCAGATTTAACTGGGAATCCTTTTAGTTACTAAATCTGATAATTTTATTCAGACTAGCAACCCCTGAGAGAAATACGGAGTACTCACATCCAGAGAATAGCCACCCATGTACAGTAGTCCCCCTTATCAAGGTTTCTGTTTCTATGGTTTCAGTTACCTGCTGTCAACTATGCTCCAAAAATATTAAATGGAAAATTCTAGAAATAAATAATTTATGTTTGAAATTGTGCTGTTCTGAGTAACATGATGAAATCTCACACCGTCTTGCCCTGTCCCACTTGGAACATGAATTATCCCTCCATCCACTGTATCCATGTTGTATATCTTACCTGCTCGTTAGTCATGTAGTAGCCATCTTGGTTATAAGACTGACTGGTGTAGTATTGCAGTGCTTGAGTTCAAGTAACCCTTATTTTACTTAACAAGGGCTCCGAAGTGTCAGAGTAGTGATGCAGACAATTTGATATGCCAAAGAGAAGCCATAAAGTCTATATATGTATAGGAAAACACATTGTATATATAGGATTTGGTACTAGCCATGGTTTCAGGTATCCACTGAGGGTCTTGGAACATATTCCCCATTGATAAGGAGGGACTACTATACTCCAGCCAGTGATTATGTCCTACTCTCCCTAAAAATAGTAACAACAAACAGTAGCAACATCCATCTAGTCCCTAAAGCAGATTATGCAAACAAAGGTAAGAACTGTGAAACTTTTAAGGAAAATTCGGACCGTTGAAAAGAAACAACGAACTCGATAAATGAAAGAATTTAAGTTAGAGGAAAAAAAAAATAGAAAAATTAAAATAAGACCTTTACGTAAGTTTGACTTATTCCCTTAGATATGGAAAGATACTACATCCATGAAATAAGAATAAATGGTTTTGAATAAGAACTAAATATTATTTTAAAGGTAGAGATCTAGAAAATTAAAATATAAGCTTTGAAATAAATAGCTCGATAGATAGGCTAAATAGCAGATTGGATTCTTGTGAAAAGTAAACAAGTAAGTTGCAAGATTGGACTGAAAAATTATCCAGTAGAACACAAAGAGTTAAAACATAGAGGACAGAATCAGAAGTGTTATATATATATATATTTAGTTATTTTTAAATATAATGAAACTTATAATATGCATGGTTAGACATTTATATAATGTACAAAGTGATCCCCCCAATTACTCTAGTACCCACCTGGTGCTATACATAGTCATTATAATATTATTGACTATATTCCCTATGCTGTACTTCAAATCTCCATGACTATTTTGTAAATACAAATTTGCACTTCACCTTTTTCACCCAGCTCCCAACCCCCAACTCCTCTTCCATCTAGCAATCACAAGTTTGTTCTCTGTATTTATGAGTCTCTTTTCATTTTGTTTCTTCGTTTATTTTCTTCCTTAGATTCCACATATAAGTGAAATCATATGGTATTTGTCTTTCTCTGCCTGACTTATTTCACTTAGCATAATATCCTCTAGAGTACCAGGGTTTTGTGTTTTTTTGTTTTGTTTTGTTTTGTTTTTATTTTTTTAAGTTTATTGGGGTAACATTTGTTAATACAATTATATAATTTTAGAGTGTACATTATAATTTGACATCTATATATTCTATTGTGATTACCACCCAGAGTCAAGTTTCCTTCAGCTACAATATATTTGATCCCCTTTGCCCAAAGAACCAGACATTTTAACCTCAGTCTAATAGATGCTTCAAAAGAAGAAAACGGATAATATATAGAGAAAACAAGCTTTGAATAAATAATAGCTAATTATTTTCCAGAATTGAAGAATGATAATGAGTCTTTGATTGAAAAGGCCCATCAAGCACCAAGCAAAATTAATTACACACACACACACACCTTTAGACACATTGTAGTACAATTTCAGAAACAAAGTTAAAGTCCAAAAAGCTACAAATAATCAGAGAGAGAAGTCAGGTTACCAGAAAGGAATGAGACTCAATTTGATATCAGACTTCCAACTGTAAAACCAGATGCAGAAAACAAGAAGCAATTCGTATCGCTTAAGGAAAATAATTCTGAACTTATTTTGCCAGTCAAGAAGGAGGGTAAAATAAAGATTTTTTTCAGCCATGCAAAAACTCAAGAAATTTTACCAACCACACATCCATGCCAAAAGAATTACTTACTGATGGATATATTACAGGAAGAAGAAAATTCAATCCAAGAGGAATTAGTAGGTTTGATGAAGAGGAGGATCGAATCAGCAACTCAGAGGATAAGGTAGAAGAAAACACTCAATCAGAACAGCAACAACAACAACAACAGAAGAATTCAAAAACGATGAGAATAGTTTAAGGGCCCCTGGGACAACATCAAGCATAACAACATTTGTATCATAGGAGTACCAGAAGCAAAAGAGAGAGAACGAAGAATTGAAAACCTATTTCAAGAAAGGACTGAATTCTTCCCTAACCTGATGAAGGATAGATATACAAGCTCAGGAAGCTCAAACAAGATGAACCCAAAGAGGCCCACACCAACACACATTATCATTAAAATGCCAAAGGTTAAAGACAAAGAGAAAATCCTAAAAGCAGCAAGAGAAAAGCAGTTAGTTACCTACAAGGGAGCTCCCATAAGACTGTCAGTAGATTTCTCAATAGAAACATTGAAGGCCAGAAGACATTGGCACAAAATATTTAAAATGATGAAAAGCAAGGACCTACAAACAAGATTACTCTACCTAGAAAAACTATCATGTAGAATTGAAGAATAGATAAAGAACTTCCCAGACAAAAAAAAAAAAAAAAAAAAAAGCTAAAGGAGTTCATTACCACCAAACCAGCATTACAGAAAATATTAGAGGGACTTCTTTAAGAAGAAGAAATGTATCAAAGACATTAATAATAAAATGACAACAACTACATATTTAGCAACAAGTACTTCAAATGAAAAACAAAATTAAATGTTCCAATCAAAAGATAGGGTAGCTGAATGGATAAGAAAACAAGACCCTTACGTATGCTGCCTACAAGAGATTCACTTCAGATCAAAAGGCACACACAGACTGAAAGTAAAGGGATGGAAAAAAGATATTTCATGAAAATGGAAATAAAAAAAAATCTTGGGTAGCAATACTTATACCAGACAAAATAGACTTTAAAACAAAAGCGATAACAGGAGACAAGAAGGACCCAGTAATTTTACTCCTGAATATTTATCCAAAGAAAACCAAAATACTACTTTGAAGGGACATGTGCAACCCTATGTTTGCTGCAGCATTATTTACAATAGCCAAGATACGGAGGCAACCTGGGTATCTATCAGTGGAGTTAGTACATATATACAATGGAATATTACTCATCCATAAACATACATACATACATACATACATACATACATGCATGCATGCATGCATGCATAAATGAAACCTTGCCATCTGCAACAACATGGATGGACCTAGAGGGTATTGTGCTGAGTGAGAATTCAGACAGGAAAAGAAAAATATCATATGATTTCACTTACATGTGGAATCTAAGGAACAAAATACACAAACAAAACAGAAACAAACTCATAGATATAGAGAACAATTTGAGGGTTTCCAGATGGGAGGGGTTTGGGAGCAGGTGAAAAGGTGATGGTATTAAGAGGTACGTATTGGTTGTTACAAAATAGTCATGGGGATGTAAAGTATAACATAAGGTATATAGTCAATAATAGTGTAATAACTACATACGGTGTCAGATGGGTACTAAATTCATAGGGTTATCACTTCATAAGTTATATAAATGTCTAATCACTATGTTATACACCTGAAACTAATATAATATCATATGCCAACTAAAATTAAAAAATAAAAATATTTTTTTTTTAAATAAAATAAAAAATAAATGTAAATGAATAGAAAATGTTCTGGAAGTATGCAACCAACGTGGTAATAGTGGTTACTTCTGGAAAGAGGAGCCAGAAATTATGGGTAATAAAGAGGTTATGTATATTATTTTCATTTTTATAAAAGAGTATTCATCTATTGTATAATTTATAATTTCTTAAGAAATTACCCTACAATTTAAAAACAAAAAAAATCTTGATTTATACATAAATTGAAGATCTAAATGAAATGGACAAATTCTTATATAAATTGCCAATACTGACTCAAAAATCCACCACATCTCAGCTGTGTGACTACTGGCAGATTATTTAACATCACTGAGGTTCAATTTCCTCTGTAAATGGATAATAATAATTTCACATTCCTTATAGGTATTGTAAAAATAAAATTATATGAGTTGGACTATGGAAAGTGCTTAACACAGTTCCTAGCACATATTAAGCATTCTATAATTGTTCAATGTCACAATTACTATTTATTAATAAAATAACAATACTGAGAAATTATGGAGGCCACAGAAACACAAAAATCTCACCGTCACTATCCCTAGTCTGTAATTTCTGACTCCCTTCCAAGTCACTGGTGATCTTGCCTTATACTTTCATTCATTATGTGGCCTCACTCTCCCTCTCTACCTACAATTCTGACCCACTTCAGGGAAAATAATGTAGACTCTCCTCTTTTGTTTATTTGTTTCTTTTTTAAAAAATTATTGTGGTAAAATATACATAATATAATATTTAGTTCTATATCTAAGTGGCATTAAGTACATTCATATTGTTGTGCTACCATCACCACCATCCAACTCTAGAACTTTTCTATCACCCCAAACTGAAACTTTGTACCTATTAAACAATAATTCCCCATTATGGAGTCTCTTTTTCCTGAAATTCCCTCTTCCCTGCCTAAAGATACTAAACCTTCATCTCCAATGACACGTGGTATCTCTGAAGCTCTCTAGACTGAATAGCCTCCAGTTCTCCAAGCCTCTAGAATGACAGTCTCCAGGCCTTTCCTCTCAGTCTGTGCTTTCAATGAAAGTAAGGAAGGCTTCTCTTGAAATATAAATATATTTACGGGGATAATGAGCCATTTTAAATCATTATCTATCTTAGTGAGCTAGTCAGAACCTATAATGGGCTAAATTGTATTTCTCAAAAATCCTTATGGTGAAGTCCTAAACCCTAGCATCTCAGAATGTGACCTTATTTAGAAATAGCATTGTTGCACATGTAATTAGTTAGCTGGCTTAAGTTCAATTTATATGGGAGTAGGGTGGGCCTCTACTCCAAAACGACTTACATCCTTATAAAAAGAATACCATGTGAAAGGACAGACATGCACACAGAGAGAACACGTGGACACATTATCCATGTGAAGATTGGAATTTTGCTACCACAAGCCAAGGAACTACTGGAAGCTAAGAGAGAAACCTGGAAGAGAATCCTTCATTAGCACCTTCAGAAGAGGGATGATCCTGCTGACACTTTGTTTTTGGACTTCTGGCCTCCAGAAGGAAACAAATGTCCATTGTTCCAAGCCACCTGGTTTGTGGTAATTTGTTATAACAGCCCTAGGAAACTAATATAGTTACTTACTCAACAAAATATGATAGGGAAGTTTTCAAGGGCAATGAAGTGTTGGAGTGTATTCATTTTCTGTTGTTCTGTGTAATAAATTACTCAGCTTATAAGGCACTTCTGGGGAAAGTCAGCTTAGTAAAGGCCATAGTTGGGGGCTACGGAAAATAGGTGGCATTATAAGGATTCTGGGTTCCTGGAAGACTCAGAATGTCTATAAAAGCCAGAACTACTTACTGCCATTTTTCTACTGTTTCCAAGGATACTTTTTCTGGATTTATCTGATGACTCTCTGGTGCCACACGATGCATAATTTCTCCTTTTTTGGTACGATCTTTCGTTCTTCTAAAGGGAAGATCTCTTGGGAGCACACAGGCATTTGTGGGGAACCATCAGTGGCAGGCAGGCTCTTCCATTTTTGAGCTGCCCAGTATGGCATCATAAAGCACTGTCTAGTGTTCAGCTCCTATGCTGTTTAACTGGAGGCTGGTTTTCATCTTTTAAAGGGCAGCATGCTACCTTGGGTATTAGGCAGGAGCTTTGAAGACATGGCATCTGGAATGAGTTAGGATATTCAATCTGCTTTTCCCAGAATTGTTGGAACCAGGGCCCACTTCTCTGTCAGCCATGGTGTGATTTCTTTACTATAGACTACAGGTTTAGGAATCCAAGATATTCTTTCAGCCAGAAGCTGTTGTCTGAGTCGAGACTGTAGCCACAGAGACTTGACCAGAAAGCTGCTCTGTAACCTTGCTGACCTGCTTGGCAGTTGAAAAACAAAGAATCATTCTCCAGGGCTTGAAATTGACTCTCCTTTTTCATTAAAAATGAAATCCATGGAATTTACAAGTTCATGAGGTTGAATGTTCACTTGCTGAATTGGTTTTTAATTGTCTAAATCCTCATGTCTGTCTCCTGCGTTCCAGTCTCCTACCAGTGTGCCCGCAACATGAGGAAAAAGCCCCTTCTCAGCAAAATACCTTGAGGTTCATAAAAGACAAATAATTGGAAAGAGAGAGAACCTGTGCCTTCGTTGGCTATATAAGTTTAAAATATGTCATTTTTTATTTTTAATTATCTTTTTTTCCCAGCTTTATTGAAGTATAATAGACAATTAGATACTCATAGTTACATTGTACCATTCGATTAGTTTTTTTTTCAATTATAATTGGCATACAATAATATACCAGTTTCATTTGTACAGCATAATGATCAGAGAGCCACATAACCTACAAAGGGATCACTCCACTAAATCTAGTACCCCTCTTCTGCCTTACATATTTATTACAACATTATTAACCATCTTCCCCATGCTACACTCTACATCTCCACATCTATTCTGCAACTATCCATATTTACTTCTTAATCACTTTGCCTTTTTTGTTGTCCCCGCCAACTCCCCTTCTATCTAGTAGCCCACAATATCCTCTGTATCTATGAATTTATTTCCACTTTTGTTGTTCTCGTTGTTTATTTTGTACTTTAGATTCAACCCGTATGTAAAATCATGTGATATTTGTCTTTCTCTATCCGACCCATTTCATTCAGCAGAATACTCTCTAGGTCCATCAAGGCAATATCTTTTTCCATCCCTTTCCCTTTAGTCTCTGTGTGTCTTTTAGTCCGAAGTGAGTCTCTTCTAGGCAGCATATGTAGGGGTCTTGTTTTCTTATCCATTCAGCCACTCTATCTTTTGGTTGGAGCACTTAATTCGTTTCCATTTGAGGTTCTTGTTGATAGGAATGTAGTTATTACCATTCTTTATTCCTGTTTTTGATACAGGTTTTTTTCTTCTTAAAGAAGTCCCTCCAACATTTCCTGTATTACTGGCTTGGTGATGATAAATTCCTTTAGCTTATTTTTGTCTGGAAAGCTCTTTATCTGTCCTTCTATTCTAAATGATACCTTTGCTGGATAAAGTATTCTTGATTATAGATCCTGGGTTTATAACACGTCAAATATTTCCTGCCAAGCCCTTCTGTCCTGCATAGTTTCTTTTGAAAAAACAGCTGCCAGTCTTATAGGTGCTCCTTTCCAAGTAACTAACTACTTTTCTCTTGCTGCTTTTAAGATTCTCTCTTTGTATTTAACCTCTGGCATTTTAATTGTAATGTGTCATGGTGTGGGTCTCTTTGGGTTCATCTTTTTTTGGGACTCTCTGAGCTTCCTGGGGTTGTATGTCCATTTCTTTCATCAGGTTAGGAAAGCTTGCCATCATTATTTCTTCAAATAACTCTTCAACTTCTTGTTTTCTTTCATATACCCCTATGACACAGATATTTTTGCGTTTAATGGTGTCCAATAGGTTCCTTAAATTATTATTATAGTATTAGCTTCTTCATTCTTGCCATTTTGGTTGAGGGTCTTTGGTTTCCCCATCCTCTATATCAGTGGTTCAATCCTCTTCTTTATCTACTCTGTTGATTCCCTCTAATATACTCTTCATCTCAGATAATGTGTTCTTAATTTCTGACTGGTTCCCTTTTATCATTTCCATTTTCATTTCTATGGTTTTTATCTCTTTGCTAAAGTTCTCACTGAATTCGACACTTCCCCTAAGTTCATTGAGCATCTTTATAACCAGTGTTTTGAATTCTGCATCTGTTAGATTGCTCGACTCCATTATTCCTGGATCTCTGTTTTGTTCTCTCGTGTGGTTTCTGCTACTTTCTCTTTCCATTTTGACTGCCTTTCTGTGTCTGTTTCTATGTACTAAGCAAAGCTCTTAAGTCTCCTGGTCTTATTAGTGTGGTTTTGTGTAGTAGGTGTCCAGTGGCACAGTCCTGAGAGGGGTTCAGCAGCAGGCCAAGTTTAGCCCAAGCTTTTGCCATCGGGGGCCACCTGTTAAGATTCAGCAAGCAATCCACAGATGCTGTGCTTATAGTTGCGTCAAGAGGCCTCGCTAGAAACCGCAGTCAGCTGCAACATGAGACTAGGTGCTACTCGGCAAGGGGCACCTGAGTCATGGAGGATCCATTTGGATGTGGCTTGCATGTGGTCCTGGTTTGGGGGAAGTGGAGTTTCATGGAATCTTCTGGGTGGAGCGACCTCTGTTATTCAGTTTGATGATGTCTCAGCTATGGTGGCTCTGAGTCCACACACAGGGAGGGTGGAGGGCTCAATAGAGGAACAATGGATACCACTGGCACTTCTATACAGCGTAAGTCTTGCCTCCAGCCCTTGCTCCAACAACTCAGTGTCCCGCTGTAAGTCCCTGGTGTCCCCTGCACGGCCTACCCAGCACTGGTGCTCAGAGCGAGTAGGTCTGTCACCATGAAAGTCTGCTCACTGACAAAGCCCCTTTAAGAGGCCTCTGCAGCTGCTAGCTGCTGCTGCCATGGCCTCCGTCCCACTCAGCTGCTTGGTACCAAGCAGCCTCGTGTCCTCCCCACATCCTACCTCCTCCCACTGCAGAGTGATTTCTTATTTCTCTCCTTCGTTTAGGGCTTGTTCATCTAGATCCCAGGTGATTTCCTTTGTTGTATGCTCCTTGTTTCTGTTACAACTTTGCCTCACCAGAAGGATGAACAGAGCCTCTATCATTTACGCCACTTTTTCTCTTTCTTTGGGTTCATCTTAATCTTTCTCAAATTTAAACGTTTGTCAGCTTTACATATTGGGCTTCTTTACATTAGATTCCATTTGAAAAAAAATCTATGGCTTAAAAAATATTCTAATAAAATGACAGAAACTAGACATGGGACTAGGAAGTCTGGCTCCAGCTGTAATATTAGCAATGCCCTTCTAGCTCTAATAACCTGTGATTCTATCCACTCAAGACACACCTTAATCTAGACTTATCCTATGTTATTGATATTATTTCTAAGTGGTATGAACCTTCAATCCTATTAGTTGGCCTCCTGATGTTGTCAACTTCACGTTAGTTTTTGCATACCTTTCATTCCTCTGTCCACCAAAATCCTTCCAAGTCAAACTTAAGAGTTTGCCTTCTCTCAAAGGCCTTCTTTGATTTCAAGTCACACTGATGGTATGCTCTTGTTTCATCAATTATCTCGCAGTACCTCTAACTTAATTTTTCTCTGTTTGTGGTATGCTAGTCTTATAACCCCAGCAAGACTGTAAGTTCCTCCAGAGCAACAACTAAGTATTTGCTTTCTTATTCCCTATGCCTGACACAGGCTACATGTTCAGCAAGTACATAATAAAAAACATTTTTCTCCTAAAACTGGTATGCAGCTGCCTTTTTAGCTGTTAAGGCAGCAAGACCAAACCCTATACTCTGTTATTTGTGGTATCCTTATTGCAAAGGATTTTCACTCTATGACATTTGCTACAGTTAATGGGGTGGGACGGAGTGATGTAAATATTTTAGTTGCAGTAAAGCACAAAAACCAGGCAAATGCCACAGGAACAAAACAACAGCAGGAACTGTGCTTAAGAATCCAAGACCTTTGTTAAAAATCTTTAAATTCCAGCATAGTTCAAGCCTTCAGAATAAACATTTCACACGGAGAGGCACTCATTTTTAAAGTTCATGTCTGAGGTCATAGCTTTAACGGGGACAATATAAAAATCATACATTTTCTAAACAAGCACTGTGAGAATGACTTTGCCTTGGCTTATGATGCATTTATCCTGGAAGAAAAGCTGGTAAACATGGTTAAGACTTTCATTAAGCTACAAAAATTGATGGAGCCAATTATCTCCCTCTTAAACTCAGCCAATATGAGGAGGAAGAGAAGAGAAATGGCTTGGAAATGGAAGTGAGGTACTGACAGAGGTATGAATGGGCATCCAGGCAGTCTCTAAGTTTCACAGTAGTCTGCAAAGAAGAGGGGGTCCTTCTGGAAGAACAAAATTGGATAGAAGTCCATCAGTTTTTACTAAGTAAGTTCTTTTCTTATAAGTCTTTGTGTTGACTCCTGTTGTGGCTGATAATAAGATACAAGGTTCCTGCTTTTTGCTCTGTAGAAACCTATGTTGTAGTTAGTAGAGCCAAGACAAAGATATTAGAAACAACAAAAGAACATTTACAAATTAGTGTGAGCTGAAGCGAAATGTAAATTCGCCTCAAGCACCCAGGAAATGGGAAGTCATAGAATCTCATGATATGTGTTTGTCCATATGGGTATGTGTGCCCACTTGTGTCTGTTGGAAATGTGGTAGGCAATAATCTGGGAGATGGAGCTTTATCCTGAGGAAGTATATGAGCTAGTTGTTGGAGGAAATGGGTCATTTTCTGTAACTATATGAGCAATGGATGTAGAGGCAAAATAAATAGAGCATGTAAAGAAAATGGTTTAAAAAATCAGACTATTTAGACTAGTGAGTCTTTGCGAGTAAGGCTGGGATTGGCAAGTTGGGCAACAGGTATAGTGGGGCAAAAGTTGGACAGATCAGATGAGACTAGTTGAAGAACAGCTTCAAAATCCACAAGAATGCTTGCTTTCACCAATTCTATTTAACATTGTACTAGTGATTCTAGCCCAATAAATTAGGCAAGAGAAAATATATAAAAGTCATCCAGACTGGAAAAGAAGTAAAACTATCTCTATTTGCAGATGACATGATCTTGTTTAATGAAAACACTAAGGAATTCACTAAAAATCTACTATAATAAATAAGTTCAGCACGTTTGCATGATACAAGACTAATATATAAAAATCAACTGTATTTCTATACACATGCAATGAATAATCAACAAATGAAATTAAGAAAACAATTATATTTGTAATAGCATCGAAAAAGAATAAAATATTTAGGAATTTTTTTTAATGAAAAACTTATTCTCTGAAAACAATGAAGCATTTTTGAAGGATATTAAAAATTGCAATAAATGGAAAATTTCACATTCGTGAATTGAAAGATTTCATATTGTTAAAGATTTCATATTGTTCAAATTTAACATAATCCCTGACTTCGTGGTGGAAATTGACAAACTGATTCTAGCATTAACATGGAATGGAATTGCAAGTTTCCCAGGATAGCCAAAACAATCTTGAAAACAAAGACAAAGTAGGAGAACTCATACTTCCTGATTCTAGAACTTACTAAAAAGCAATGGTAATCAGGACAGTATGATAATGGCACATATAAATCAGAGGAATAGAATCGTGAGTCCAAAAATGAAACCATTTGTCTAGGACTAACTGATTTTTGACAAGGGCGTCATGACCATTTGACTGGGAAAAATATTCTTTTCAATCAATGGTGCTGGGATAGCTGGATAATCATATGCAAAGAAAAATGAAGTTGGACTCTTAACTCATAGCCTACACAAAAATTAATTCAAAATAGATCAAACCTAAGTGCAAAAGCTAAAACTATAAAATCCTTAGAAGGAAAAATAGAGATAAATCTTCATGACCTCAGATTTTGCAAAAGATTCTTAGATATAACACCAAAAGCATGCACACAAAAAAAGTAGATAATTTGGAATGCAATAATATTTAAATTTTTTGTGTTTCACAGGACACCATGAAAAAAAAAGTGAAACAAGAATCTCCAGAGAAAATATTTGCAAAATATCTGCAAATCATATATCTCATAAGGGACTTTTGTTGAGACTGTAAAAAGAACTCTTATAACTCAACAATAAAAATACAAACAACTCAATCTAAAACATACTCAAGAGTGATGTCAGAAACATGGTGGAGTGAGAGGTGTCCCCAGATCTCTTCCCTTGAAATGACAATAAGCTGAACATCTAAAACTCAACAAAAAACACCCAAACTGCACACCAGCATGTCTGAGCATGGGATCTGTGCACAAGAGCTACCACAGGTTAGAACTCCAGGTGTCAGGCGGTGGACTGAGAGAAAAAAGAAGCTGCCTCTCCCAGCCAGAACTCCCTGAAGGAGGAGGGAGAGAGGAGAAGGTAAGTTTCAGTCTCTCAAAAGCCTTGACTGCAGGAGCTGTGAACTCCATGCAGCTGGTGGCAGTCTTCAGACATCAGGGCAGAAAGCAGAGAAATGGGGATGGCAAAGAAGTGGGGACAGCAGAGAAACAACAGTTGATTATTAAAAGCCACAGTTGCAAAACCCGAGGCTGATCACAAGCCCTTTTCTCAAATGCAGAGGCCCCCTCCCTCCATATCCTCTGAGAACAAACACCGCAGAGCACTAGGGGAATCTGAGCAAAACCTACCAAAACTGCAGCTAACATTGACAGGGACTGAGACTGAGGGTAGCGAGCGTGATTGAATATCTATAAGAAAAAAAAAAGCATTATTAAGACTTTATGTAAAGCAAGGATCCAAGAGTCTTAGACGCCATCTACTGGAAACCAAAAGAAAAATGCCCTCCTTGCAACAGGTTAAACAGAGACCTTCATATAATAAATCTTCTTTCTGGAAAAAAAAAATGAAAAAAGAAAAAAGTAGAATACACTTCCATTAATGCCCAGGCAGAGAAACAGACCATTAAACACCATGAACAACCAAGGCGAAAAGACATCTCAGAAACAGAAAAAATCTCCAGAAAATTAGCTTACAGGCATTAAACTATGTGACTTAAATGACAAAGAATTCAGGATAGTACTTATGAAAAAACTCAATAGATCAAAAATGATTCATATCAAAAAATTCAGAAATTGAAAAAGCAACTAGATAAGCAGAATAAGTTCTTTAGCAAGGAGATTGAAGACCTCAAAAAGAACAGAATAAAACTTCTGGAGATAAAGAACACACTGCAAGACATGAAAAATGAAATAGGAAGCTTAGGAAATACAGTCAAAGAAATGGAGGAAAGGATCAGTGATATCAAAGGCAGAAATCTAGAAATAAATCAAAAGAAAGAAGAGAGAAACTGAAGTATGAAAAATAATGAAAGAGAAATACAAGAACTACCTGATACTATCAGGAAAGAAAACATAACAATAATGGATACTGTCGAAGGGGAGAAAAAGGAGAAGGTATTAGAAAGTATTTTCAGACAAGTAGTTGATGAGAATTTCCCAAATTTAAGGAATAAGCTGGAGCTTGGAATTCAAGAAGTCAACAGAACACCCAATTATCTCAAACCAAAAAGGCCTTCTCCAAGACACATTGTATTAAATTTAACAAAAATCAATGATAAAGACAGAATTGTCAGAGCAGTCAGGAAAAAGAAGATGGTAACCTATAAAGAAAAAAACCATTAGATTATCATTGGACTTCTCAGCACAAACCTTACAAGCCAGAAAGGAGTGAAATAAAACATTCAAACTATTAAATGAAAGGAAATACCAGCCAAGAATAATGTATCCAGCTAAGCTCACATTTAGATATGAAGGAGAAATAAAGCCCTTTCCAGACATACAAAAATTGAGGGAATTCTCCACTACGAAGCCTGCATTTCAAAAAATACTGAAAGGGATCAGCACACCTAAAACAAAATGACACACAAAAAAAACATAGGAGTAAGGTGACTAGCAGGCAGATAGAAGCAGAGGAGTGTAACCTTTACTAAGAACAGGGCATTATAAGCTTAAACAATAAGAAGAGATTGCTGTACCAAGAGAGTAATGAACATACAGCATACATAGGGACAAATTGAGACAATGACTGAAAAGGGGAGGATTCAAAGATCTAAATTCACAAAGGAGAATGGAGATAAGGCGTGAGCAAACAAAAATGAACGACTCTCTCTCTCTCTCTACATATATGTACATATATATGTATATATACATATATATGTACATATATGTATATATATGTATGTATATGTACATGTATATGTATATATACATATAAAACTAAATATATATATAACTATCCTTTACATATTCATAATTGTAACCACACGTCAAAGATTCAGAAATGAAGTATATAACATAAAACAAGAAGAACCAGAGGGAAAACCCACAAAACCCAACCAAAATAAAGAAAACAGAAACATAAGGACAAGGAAGCAATGGAAACACCAAGCTACCAGAAAGCGAAAGATAAAATAGCTATAAGAATACCTCATATTTCAATAATCACCCTAAATGTAAATAGAATGAACTCACCAAGAAAAAGGCACAGAGCTGCAGATTAGATTAAAAAAAAAAAAAAAAAACCATGTGCTGCCTCCAGGAGATACATGTCAGCTCCAAAAAACAAATACAGACTAAAGGTGAAAGGGCAAAAAATGATATTTCAAACAAATGGCATTCAGAGAAAATTGGGAGTGGTGGTACCAATATCGGACAAAATATACTTCAAAATAAAAAAGGTTAACGAAGGTACTGAGGGACACTTCATAATAATGAAGGAACTCATACACCTAGAAGACATAACACTTATTAATATCTATGCTCCCAATAAGGGAGCCACGGAATACATAAAGTAATTACTAACAGAACTAAAGGGAGAAACAGACCCAAACCCTGTCATAGTAGAGGACATAAATACCCCACTGTCAGATATGGACAGATCATCCAAACAGAAATTCCATAAGGAAATAACATCCTTAAATGACACATTAGACAAACTGGACATAATTGACATTGACAGAGCCTTTCATCTCAAAAGAGCTGCTTATACATTCTTCTGCAGTGCATATGGAACATTCTCAAGGATTGACCACATACTGGGACACAAAGATAGCCACAACAAATAGAAGAGGGTTGAAATCATACCAACGGTATTCTCTGATCATAATTTTTTGAAACTAGAGATCAGCTGTAAAAATAAAGCGGGAAGAACCACAAATACGTGGGTATTAAACAACGTGCTATTGAAGAATGGATAGAAATAAAAACAGAGAAAAAATAAAAACAAAGATCAAGAGATAAATAGAAATGAATTATAATTATAGTAAAACATATCAAAACTTTTGAGACATGGCAAAAACAGTAATAAGAGGAAAGCTCATATCATTACAGGCCTATCTGTATAAAGAAGAATGAGCCCAAATAAACAACCTATCACTTCATCTTAAAAAACTAAAAAAGGAAGAACAACAAGCCTAAAGTCAGCAGAAGGAAAGAAATAATCAAAATTAGAGCAGAAATAAATGAAATTTTTAAAGATAGAAAAAACAAATGCAACAAAGAGCTGGTTCTTTGGGAAGTTAATAAAATTGACAACCCCTGGCTACACTCACTGAAGAAAAAAGAGAAAGGACACAGATAAACAAAATAAAGAATAAAAAAGGGGAAATTACAACTGACATCACAGAGATACAAAGGATCATACAAGAATACTATTGAAAAGTATATCACACCAAATTTGATAACCTAGAAAGAATGGACCAGTACTTAGAAAAATACAACTTTCCTAGACTGAATCAAGAAGAACTGGAAAATCTAAATAGAACTATCGGT
This sequence comes from Pteropus medius, assembly GCF_902729225.1. Classification (NCBI taxonomy): domain Eukaryota; kingdom Metazoa; phylum Chordata; class Mammalia; order Chiroptera; family Pteropodidae; genus Pteropus; species Pteropus medius. Next base: position 271,435 of record NW_024342472.1, read on the forward strand.
AGTATAGAAATTGAAACAATAGTCAAAAACCTATGTAAAAGAGAAATCCAGGACCAAATGGCTTTAACAGTGAATTCTACTAAACATTCAAAGAAGATTTAATACCTATTCTCCTCCAAGTCTTCTAAAAAAAATCAGAGGAGGCAATACTTCCTAACTCATTTTATGAGGTCAATATTGCCCTGATACCAAAACCTGGGAAGATGACACAAAAAAAGAAAATGACAGACTAATATCTCTCATGAACACAGATACAAAATTCCTAAAAAGATACTAGTGAACCGAATACAGCAGCATATGAAGAAGGTTATACACCACAATCAAGTGGGCTTCATCCCAGGGGCACAAGGTTGATTCAACATATGCGAATCAATTAATGGGATACACCACATAAACAAATTTAAAATAATAATTATATGATCATATCAATAGATGCAGAAAAAACCTTTGACAAGAAACAGCATCCATTTATGATCAAAACACAACAAAATCGGTATAGAAGGAAAGTACTTTAACATAATATATGCCTTATATAACAAATCCTCAGCCAACATTATATTTAATGGTGAAAAATTAAAAAGAACTTTCCTCTAAGATCAGGAATAAGGCAAGGCTGTCCACTATCGCCACTGTTATTGAATATGACATTGGATATCCTAGCGAGCACAATCAGACAAGAGAAAGATATAAAAGGCATCCAAATAGAAAACAAAAAAGTCAAACTGTCACTATTTGTGGATGACATGATTCTCTATATAGGAACCCCTAAAGACTCCACAAGAACACTACTAGAAACAATAAGTAAATACAGTAAAGTTTCTGGATACAAAATCAATGTTCAAAAATTCATAGCGTTTCTATACTCTCATAATGAGATGTCAGAAAAAGAAATGGAAAATATTTTCCTTTTGCAACTGCAACAAGAATAAAATACCTAGAAATAAATCTAATGAAACATGTGAAAGACCTACATAATGAAAACTATAAGACCCTTTAAAAGAAATCAAAGAAGATACAAAGAAATGGAAAGATATTCTGTGTTCTTGAAATGAAAGAATCAACATAGTTAAAATGACCATATTACCTAAAGCTTTATACAGATTTAATGCAATCCTCATCAATATCCCATTGGCATTTTTTAAAGAAATAGAACAAAAATCATCAGATTTGTATGGAAGCACTAAAGACCCCGAATCGCCAAAGCCATCCTGAGAACAAAGAACGAAGCTGGAGGCATCACTCTTCCCAACTTTAAATTATACTACAAAACGACTATAATCAAAACAGCATGGTGGCAAAAAAAAAAAAAAAAAAAAAAAAACAGACACATGGACCAGTGGAATAGAATCGAGAGTGCAGAAGTAAACCCATAATTACAGGGGCAAATAATTTTCAACATAAAAGCCAAAAACATTCAGTGGAGAAAGGAAAGCCTCTTCAATAAATGGTGCTGGAAATACTAGAACACTACATGCAAAAGAATGAAAGTAGACTGTTGTCTATCACCACACACCAAAATTAACTCAAGATGGATTAAGGACCTGAATATAAGATCTGAAACAATAAAATGCATAGAAGAACACATAGGAACTAAACTCAAGGACCTTGGACTTAAATGAGGATTTTATGAATCTGACCTGAAAGGCAAGGGAAGTAAAAGCAATAATAAATGAATGAGACTGCATCAAACTAAAAAGCTTCTGCACAGCAAAAGTAACCGTCAACAAGGTAAAAAGATAACCATCTGAATGGGAAAATATATTTGCAAGCAATGCCTCCAATAAGGGCCTAATATCCAACATATACGAAGAACTCATGCAACTCAATAACAACAACATCAGCGTAAAAATCCAATCAAAAAATGGGCAGAGGACCTGCACAGATACCTCTCTCTAGAGGACACAGAAATGGGCAGCAAATATATGAAAATCTGCTCAACATTGCTAGCTATTAGGGAAATGCAAATCAAAACCACAGTGAAATACCATCTCACACCTGTTAGAATAGCTGTGATCGACAGTACAAGTAATAACAAATGTTGGAGAAGATGTAGAGAAAAAGGAACCCTCATACACCTCTGGTGGGACTGCAAATAGGTACAGTTACTATGGAAAACAGTATGGAGTTTCCTTAAAAACTAAGAATTGATCTACCATATGATCCAGCAATTCCTCTACTGGGTATTTACTTCAAAGACTTGGAAACTCATATCTGTAATGATATTTGCACACTGATGTTCATAGAAGCATTGTTCAGATAGTCAGGACATGGAAGCAACTGAAGTGTCCTACAACAGATGATTGGCTAAAGAAGCTGTGGTACATATATACAATGGAATATTACTGAGCCATAATTAAGAAATACTGCCATTTGTGATAACATGGATAGACCTCGAGATAATCATGCTAAGCAAAATAAGGCAGACAGAAAAAGTTGAAAATCACATTATATCACTTATATGTGGGATACAAACCTAAAAGCAACAAATGAGCAGGACGAACAGAGACTCATGGACATGGACTATAGGCTAGTGGTTATCAGAGGGTAGGGGGTGGGGAGAGGAGGAAGTAGACAGGGTAAAGGGGGTCAAATATATGTTGACAGAAAGAAATCTAACTATGAGAGGTGAACACTCAGTGTAAATATATATATGCCTTTTTGTTAAAGTGTACAGTTGAAACTTATTGGATTTCCTTAACCAATGTCACCATAAAAAAATCAAAAGAAGAAATAAATAATAAATGAATGAATGAATGAATGAATGAATGAAATTGAAGTTATAGAGACTTTCCATCTTAGGCAATGTGGTGAGTGGAAAAACTACATTCTTCAGCTTCCTCTACAGATGGGAGGTTGGAGATGGTATACAATGAAATATAAATGGCAGCTGGGGCTTCTGGAAGAACCTGGTTTTACCGTCTCCTTTTTTTTCTACTTCTTGCCTGGAATATAGAAGTGATAAGTAGAATTTAACAGCCACCTTATGACCTTGAAAATGAAAGTCACATACGAAATTTGGCGAAGTAGATAGAGAAAGCTGGGTTCCTAATGAGTTCATGGAACCGTGATCATGTCCTGACTCCTACCTCCAGTCTTGCTTTAAGTGTGAAACTAAAACCTTGTATATTTAGGTCACTATCATCAGGTCTCTATTATTTGGCTGTCAAAAACAATTTCTAACCAATTCCTAGAACATAAAGTAAATGTTATAAACATTGGCAATGTGATGTATTATTATATGAAACAAAAATTGGAAGGGAAAAGGACAAAACATAAGTGTGACTTCATCATCTTTCATGACAGGGAGTCAGCCAATATTATTAAAATTAAAACGAGAAGGGAAAAAAGCATAACACCAAACTCTTGATGTTTTTTTTTCATTGATTATTTCTCAACCTTAGAGGGATTTATTAGAAACTGATACGACTTAATAAATATTTTTTCGAAGTTTAATTTCTTCAGTTTGTCTTCATCTCTCTTTATTCTGTTAAATTCTAGTAAAAGTAAAATAAAATTTTGATTTAAAATGTGTAATATGATCAAATTTTATGAAAATTGGTTCTGTACATCTTCAATCTGTCTCTATGGGTTCAATGAGCTATCTAGAATACTGCTTTCTTCATACTAATGGTAGTTGTACCAGAGTGGTAGGAATTGATGTGATTTTAGCTCTCAGCTTTTTACTTTGAGTTGCTAAATTTTTTATAATGAGCATGTATCATTTTTAGAAGAAAAATAAAGTCATTTTATTTTTATTTTTTTAATAAACTCATTTTAAAATGAGGGGATTAAACTCAAAGGACTTCAAAGAACTTCAAGCTCTAAAAGTCTATGATTTAATATTCTATGCAAATATTCATAATTCAGTGATAAAAGTCTCCACATTCTTTTTTTAAAAATAATATCTCACTGAATCTCCTAGCCTCTGTTGATCACTGATCTTTGTCTAGGCCCAAGGCCTACTGGATAAGTACTAGATGACCTCAAATAATTAATCTTAAAGAACAGTGTGTTCTCTCATCAACCAAAAGCAATTTTTTAAAATACAAATGAAAATTTTAAAAGTTAGTATGCTATCTAAGCCAAGAACAATGAAGAAATATCAACTTACACATAAAGTAGTTTTAACATTTAATTGTAAAGGCATTAAACTGTACTTAGAGAGGTTAAAATATAACTTACATTGGCATCCCTTTCTTCAAAACAAGGAGTCCAAATACATTATCTGGTAGTAACATCCACTATTTCCCTAACATCACCTCTGTGTTTTTGTAATACTTTCTCCCTCAACTATAATATGGACAAATGCCATTCACCTGGCAAAACTCAGCCCCTCCTACCACTACAGATCTGTATACCTCTGTTAATTAAAACAGTTCTTAGGGCCACTATGTATAATTGTGCAGGTTGTGCACTGTAGAGAGGCACCCAGATGAGGGAGTAAGTGGGAGCTGAAATCTCTCCTGAGCTCAGCTGCCAAGAGGAGTCTCCATTAAATTTCCACAAAGACACTACATATGCTGATAAGTATCGGCTGAATGTCAGTCCTGAGTATATCATCCTAATGTTACAGGTGAGCAAATGAATGCTCAGGAAGTTAAGATAGTGTGCCAAGCTCACATAGCTAGTGAGTGGAGAAGCTAGAATTAAACTTTGGATAAGTCTGATTCCCAAAACATGTGCTCTTCCCTGCATACTGCTGCTCTCTAGTCTCTAAAACACAGCAGGAATATGGGAATTTGGGTCTAAGTTTCCTGACATCTAATCCAATGTCTATTCACTAGACTACTTTGCTTCATCAAAGAGGAATAACCATTGTAATTGATTCTAAAACAATGACCTTCCGGTCAAGATAACAAGGTATTTAGATGCTGTGCTTGCTTCCTCCCAAGACTGCATTGAATTACAACTAAATACAGAACAATAAACCTAAATAACCATCTGAACACTAGATAAACAGACTCCTATAACTAAGGATATAAAGAAGAGACCACATTAAGACTGGTAGGAGGAGTGGAGACACAAAACAGGCTTGTCCCACACCCGCGTGTGGTGATCAAGAATTGGGAGGCATAGAGGAACTGGAACTTTAAACAAACATAATCAGTCAGGAGGGTCTATGGGAGAAGCTAGGGCTTGTGGAAGTTCTCACACTCTGCATAATCACGAGACCACTACATGAGAAAACCCTACAGGAAGAATTCTATGTTTATAATAAAGCTCTATGGTTCTAACTTCCCCTTCCATTAACTTCCTTTTCCCTTATATAAATGCCCCTCTATCTTGGCATGCAGGCCAAAGTCTACACATGGCTTGCCATGCCTGCATGCTCTGGGATGCAACTTTTTACTTTGTCCCAAATAAATCTTTTTGGTGATGAAATCCTTAATATTTTTCAGTCGACATTTTGGGGGCTCATTTGGGATTTCAGTAAAGAACCATGACAGCTTCAGGACAGGCGAGCAACCAGATACTGGCACCTTCACATAGAGCTGCTGGGGCTCACAGCTTGCTCTCAGATTCAGAAGCCTAGGGTAAGTCTTTTGTGGGCTTTATTCA
>NW_024342472.1:277369-286433 GCF_902729225.1 Pteropus medius
CTTGTTTGTTTATCTATCTGTCGTCTGTGAGTACTTGATTTGGCACATTGGCCTAATTTCTTCGTAAATAGTTTGTCCTTCGTGACTAATCTGACTTTCGTCTAAAGGTCCCTTTAGGGATAGAGGTTATTTCTACTGAAATTAGTCAGTTTGGCCCAGTATTAGACTGTGCCATCCCAAAGAGAGGAATGCCACCCAGATCGGCCTATAACTGGAGCCCCGAAGTGTTGATTATTTTTCGATAACTGGCTTTTAGCCTTCAGCCTGGTCCTCTGTGATCAGACTGTTTTAGAGTGAGACTGGCTAGTGTCTGGCCTGCAGGTTGCTCAAGCTGTTGTAAATTGTCTTGGGCCCTTTTTTCTAGAGAAAAGCCTCTGAAAACTGGAATCTCAGCTATCTAAATATTTTGAGACCATCCCTCCTCTGCCAGGGATACCAGCCAAATACATACTTAAAAGCTGTGGGCAATTCTCGTGCATATTTAACGTAATGGACAGATCTGACTAAAAATAATTCAGAAAATCAGTGGCCACTCTGGAGAACTTTTGAGATTCCCAAACTTCGTTTTCTTAAAACCAAATTGGACAATAATAGCGCTAAAATTGGTAAAACTGAGTGGAATGCCTATTTTGAATGGTATTTTGAGGCTTACAAACAAGACCAAGAATCTGAAGTTGCCTCTTTGTGAAATAAAGTCTTAAAATTAACAGAGGCTACTAAAAAAATTAAAAGAGAGAAAATGGTGTTCGAAGCCATATATTCTTCCTCTGCAGCACTGTCTTGCCCTTCCTTATCTACTCATTGTCTCAGGATCCACCTTTGAGTCCACCCTATTCTTTGTATACTTTTCCTCAGGCTTCTCCAGTTTGCACAAGGGCTTCTTCCCCATTTCCTTTGCCTCAATGTCCATGTCCGTTGCCATCTTCCTTCCACTACTGCCTTCTTTATCTTCAGTTCTGCCTCTGGTGCCATTTTCCCTTGAATCCCCTTCTTACTTTTTCTTCCTCTAAACTTATCAGTACTTTTTCATTTAATATTAAACTCTCTTGGGGTCCTAACAGACCTCAAGTTTCCTATGCCCTTGGACTAAAGCTGAGTTATGAGACCTTATAAAGGAATTTCCTAAAGTAATTGAGGATCCTCACATGTTCACTGAGGAATTTGATATTATTATTCAGATCTATCAACCTAGGTTTTCTAATCTATATCAGCTAATTCATATGTTAGTTGATAAGGGCCAGGTATGACACTGGATGAGAACTGCCAAATGGGAACATCCTGAAAGGGACTTATAAAAGCAAACCTCTATTTCTCGGGGAAGAAGCTAGAAAACTTGCTTGAAAACTACACCAAGCAATTCCTAAAGCTTTCCCAAAGTCTGTTGATTGGAGAAAAATTCAGCCTTGCTCACAAAAGTCTGACAAATCTGTTCATGACTATTATAATAGATTTCAGGTCGTTTTTATGGAAAATTCTAATCTTCCTTCAGATGTTGACTCCACTTGATTAACTTTTAATTCTTTGATTGTTAATAGTCTGAATAGAGATCTTTCCCTCCTAATTAAGAGAACTAGAATGGAATAGGAGACCACAGACCCCTAGAATTGGTTAACTTGGCCAGTCAGCTTGCCTGTACTCTAGTTTGAAACACCTAGAAGAGTGTCAAGATGTTTAATTTTCAGTTTGGCAAATGGCCCTATATGATACCAAAAGACTCCAAATTTTTGCCATTATTTCAAAGAACCAGGACACTGGAAAAAGGACTGCCATAGTTTAAATGTTTCAGATGCTCTCAGCCTTCTAACCAGACTTTTCGAGGTCCTTCCAATCCCCAATTATGGGAATCCGGGGAACTACAGGGGCTTTTGCCAATCTTTCCTCTTAATCATCTTGGAGAAACATCTCTTCAAATTGGTAAGAAAACTATTTCTGTTCTTACTGACACTGGTGCTACATTTTCGGTGCTCAACCCCACTGTCATATAATAGCCCCTACCTTAGAATAAGAAAACAGTTCAAATGGTGGGGATTTCAAATAAACCTCAACAGGTTTATATCCCAGAACTTATCACTTTTTCCTTAGGCCCCTTAAGAGATACACGTTGTTTTCTCTTTAGTTCTTCTTCCCTTCCCATTTATTAGGCTGAGTCTTCTTAAAGAAGAACCATAATGAAATATTTTTTCCCTAAGAGGAGAAATAATGTTAGAGTCTGATAGTAACTATCAGAATGGCCAATTAGGTGAATTAAATGGCCTTGCAACATCTTTCATTTGTTCCATTTATGATGGTACAGTAGCTGAATCTGAGAACACTGATCAATTGTTCTTATTGGACCAGATGCCATCTTCTTTACAAGCCAAATTTTCAACTGATATTGGCAGAATCCACAGTGTACCTCCTATGAAGGTTCAAATTGATCTTTCAAAAATTTGTCCAGAATTAATCAATATCCTATAAGTGAAGAGGCCTTCCAAGGTATAAAGCCCATAATAGAAGATTACATAATTCAGGGCCTTATTATTCCTTGAACTAATCCCTGTAGCACTCTTATTTTACCTGTGAGAGAATGAAAGGGATAAGGGTTGAGGTTTGTCCAGGACTTTCAAGCAACATACCACATTATTATCCCTCAACACCCTGTGGTTCCTAACTTTCAAATGCTGCTAGTATCTACTCCAACTGGAAGTAAATTCCTTATGGTAATTGACTTATGTAGTGCATTCTTTAGTATCCCAGTTGATGAATCTATCCAATACCTTTTGCTTTCACTTGGGAAGGAAAACAATTTACATGGACAATAATGCCTTAGGATTTTACTGAAAGCTCTTATTTCTCACAAATTCTGAAGACTGATCTGGATGACATAATTTTCCCTAAAGGTTCCACTTTATTACAATATGTGGATGATTCATTTCTTTGTTCTTCTCAGGTCTCCTCACAGGAAGATAGCATCCATCTGTTAGAACTTTTGAGCTTAAAGAGACATAAGATCGCTAAAGAAAAATTACATGCTGTTCAAACTCAGGTTTGATATTTGGGACATCTTATATTGAAGCAACGACTGCACTTGGATCCAAATAAGCTTCATGGTGTCCTAAATTTCCCAAGGCCCAAAGCTAAGCATTAATTGCAAGGTTTTCTTGGGTCAGTTAGTTATTGCCAAAATTGAACTCCAAATTTCTCTCTTATGGCAAAACCTCTATATGTCTTACTAAAGAATGACAGCCCTGACCCAATTTTATGGGAAGAACAGGATGACATAGCTTTTAAAGCCTTAAAGGAGAGAGTTTAATAAACCCACCTGCTCTTGGGCATCTTAATTACCAGATTCCCTTTTTCTTTGTTGTGCATGAAAAGAAAGTGAATGCTCTTGGGGTACTCACTCAAAAACATGGGTATCAACATAGACCCTCTGGGATACTATAGTCAGCAACTGGATCCTGTGGCTCAGGGATACCCCGCCCCTTGCATTGCTGCTACTGCCCTCTTGGTTAAAGCCACAGAGGAAATTGTTACAGTATCCTCCCTAACAGTCTTTGCACCTTAGGCAGTAGAAGCTCTCCTGAATTTTCAGCATATTCATCAACTTTCAGTTAGTCGCTTTACTTCCCATATAACTTTTTCACATAATAACCTTAATCCAGCTATTCTTCTCCCTTCTGAGACTGATGAAACACCTTATGGCTGCTTGACCCTGATGGATCACCTCATGACTCCTTGTAGATGATTTGCAGGATACTCCTCTAGGTAAAGCTGATTTCTCATGGTTTACAGATGGTTCATACTTCAAAAAATTAAAATGGTAAGTACTGCACTGGTTATGCCATTGTAACCTTTTGAAGTCATTGGGGCAGCATAATTTCCTTTGGCTACTTCAGCATAGCAGGGTGAATTATATGCCCTCATCCTCATGTGAGCTTTCATTTTAACAGAGGGTAAAACTGCCAACATTTATATTGACAGTAGATATGCCTTTAGAGTAGTTCATGACTAGGAAGTTATGGAAGCAATGTGGTTTCCTTATCTTCAAAGGAGATAAAATTTAAAATGGTTCATATGTTCAGGAATTATTGGATGCTATACTTTTACCTGATGCTTTAGCTACTATTAAGATTACAGGACATTCTAAATTTGACTCCTTGAAAGCTAAAGGAAATCACATTGCTGATATTTCTGCTAAGAATGCTACCCTTTAAGGAATCAGTAGCAGTCAAACCTTTGTCATGGTCCAAAGAGATGTTTCCCCAGTTGATAACTTAGAAAAACTAACCAGAGAAGCTCAACAGTTGGCTTCAGAAAGAGAAAAACAAGATTGGAAATCTAACAATTGCTAGTTTGCTAAGACGAAAAAGCTTTGGTTTGGACCAAATAATGACCTAGCCCTACCAGAAACTAAAATTTCCACTCTTGACTACTGTGCATCCATTGGCCTACTGACAAAATGATAGTATTCATGAATCAATATTGGTGGGGGAGATATTAACAAGGCTGCAAAAAGTGTCTACCTTAATTGTCCCACTTGTCCAAAGTACAAAACAGAGAAGTCCGTTCATACTGCCCCTGGACATTTTAAATTGCCTAACAGATCACTTGAGTTTTGGCAAGTAGATGTACAGCTTCTTCCATCTCGTGGATATAAATATGTTTTAGTCGTGATATGTATGTTTTCTCACTGGACTGAACTTTCCCTTGAAGACAAGCTAATGCCTCTACAGTGGCAAAAGTCCTGTTGGAAGAGATTATTCCCACCTGGGGAACTCCTCTCCAACGCCACAGTGATTGAGGAACCCTTTTTACTTGTCAAGTGCTACAACAAGTCTGTGCTATTTGGCTGGTTGCACAACATTTTCACTGTGCTTATCACTCTCAATCTTCAGGTTTAGTTGAATGTATTGATGGTATTACTAAGATTCACTTGGCAAAATTTGTAAAACTCTTCAAATATCTTGACCAAAAACATTGCCATTAGTCCTTTTAAATATCAAGCTTACCCCTTTTGGGGCTCATAAGCTTTCACTTTCTGATATAATTACAGGATGCCCCATGCATTTGGCTCCTGCTTCTTTTGATCCACACTTGGTAAAAGGAGACATACTTCAATATTGTAAAGGTTTAATTGCTTCTATTGAAAATAGTTGAGCTTTGGTAGAACAATCTTTTCACAGTATACTCCAGAAAAACTCGAAATCCATACTCTACAATCTGGAGATTTTATTTACTGGAAGACACCTCAAGAAAGGTTCCTTCCAGCTTCACTGGAAGGGTCTTACCAGGTACTGTTAACCAACTCCTGTACTGCTAAACTTCAGAGAGTAGACTCTTGGATACATGTGTCACACTTAAAGAAAACACCAAACGTTGACTGGAACTGCGCAGTCTGATGACCTGAAACTAAAACTGTCAAAAATTAAAGCAGGTGACCTCTGAAGGAAATGAATTGCCAAAATGACTGAATCAGGCCTGTACAACTCCATTCTTACTACCAATTCTTATTTCATTTTTCTCTTTTCCTTGGAAGGAACGTGCCCTTGTTTATAACTCCTAAGCTATTGTGTAAAGGGAGGAACTTTTCTGGTTATTGAATCTGTCATCAAGAACTTTGATCTATCTAAGATAATAATGGTTTTTGTTTCATTATCTACAGGTTTGAGTTCCTGGTTTAAATTCATCATATAGATTAGGTTGTTATGTTGTGCAGAGACTCTCACTCCCAGGCACTCACCCCGGGATCTAGCAGAGAGACAGAGAGAGAATTGGGAATTGTCAGAGAAATACAAGGAGAGCTTCAGCTTCAGGGAGAAGGCTGGAAGAACAGCTGCCATTGTCCCTGTGCTGAGCCCTCCTTCCATGTAGCTGGAGAACAGATGTCATTTATCTTGTGTTGAACCCTCCCCCAACACAGCCAAATCTGAACTCTCATTGGCCTGGTGAACTCTGCTCACTCCACCCTAGTGACTCCCTGGAACTCCACCCCACTCTACTTGCACAATCTCAGAGACTTATGCAGCTTGCAGACAGCCAGTTTTGTCCCACACTGCAATTTTTCTTGGACAACAATTGGGGGTCCATGGGCCCCAGTCAGGCAGCAGCTGGCCTCAGTGGGCTATGAGACTTTTGCAGAATAGCCTCAGGCTCACCACTAGTGCCACATTTGAATATGCATTAACCATTGAGCACCACCCACCCCACACTGGTGACTCCCTGACACCCTGCCCCTCCCAAATCCTGTACTACCTCATACCACCAAAGGCTTTTTCAGCAGTTGAGCCTTATAGACAGCTGGAGGCAATGTCAGGCCTAGAAGTTCCCTGAGCCTTTTGCTGTGTTGCCCCAAGCCCAGTACTAGTGGTGGCCAGTCTCAATTCACAGTGTGGCCTCTCCTACTCAATTCCAGGTCCAGCACAGGCAGCAATCAGCTGTGGATCAATTGGCCACATCTACCAGATAGTCCTGGACTAGTCACAGGTAGTGGCTGACCTTGGTCTGCACAGGAACTCCTTGCAAGTGGCCCCAACACATCTGTTGGCCAACTTTGAAACATAACAGACCACCAGCTGATAAGTTCCACCAGCAGCACACCAAAAGGATGGTCTTGGGGGGCAACAGAGCCCACTAGGGTGAATCCCACTCCATGGGATCAGCCCACACACAGCAACTGTCACGCTCTGGTAATGGCCAATTCTTACAACCAGTAACCCTGAGGGTCAATCCCACCCACTTTTGTGCCAACAACAATCAAGACTCATATACAACAGGAAGGTACGCAGAACCCACACAAGGGACAGTCTGGAAAATCCGGCTCAAGAGACAAAGAAGACTGCGCCAATGGGCCCCACAAGACATCTACTACATGAAGTCACCCAGCAAACACTGGTCGACAAGCATATCTACCTAATACATAGAAACAAAGATAGAAAAGCAGCCAAAATGAGTAAACTAAACCAAAAGAAAAAGTCCCAAATTAAAAAAAAAAATAGGTGAAAACAACAGAAAAAGAATTAAATGAAACAAAGGTAAACAAACAACCAGATACAGAGTTCAAAACTATGGTTATAAAGATACTTAAGGAACTTAGTGAGAACTTCAACAAAGAGATAGAAAGCATAAAAAAGAACAGAAAAAAACATAAAAAGGAACAGTCAGAAATAAAGACTACAATAATAAATAAAGACTATAAAATGAAGACTACAATAATGAAAGATTACAATAATGATAATTCTTCATTATTCTACAAAAATGAAGAATACATAGAAAGAATCAAGAGCAGATTAGATGAAGCAGAGGATTGAAACAGCAATTCAAAGACAAGGTAGCAGAAAACACCCAGTCAGAACAGAAAAAAGGAAAAAAAGAATTTTTAAAATATGAGTATAGTTTAAAGGACCTCTAACACAACATCAAGCATAACAAAATTTACGCCATAGGGGTACCAGAAGAAGAAGAGAGAGAACAAAGGATTGAGAATATATTGGAAGAAATAATGACTAAACTTCCTTAACTCATTGAAGGAAATAGACATACAAGCCCAGGAAGCACAGAAAGTCCCAAACAAGATGAACCCAAACAGGCCCACATCAAGACACAACATAATTAAAATGTCAAAGCTTAAAGACAAAGTGATAATCTTAAAAGCAGCAAGAGAAAGGCAGTTAGTTACCTACAAGGGAGCACCCATAAGACTGGAAGCTGACTTCTCAAAAGAAACTTTGCAGGGAAGATGGGATTGGCACAAAATATTTAAAGAGATGAAAAGCAAGGAACTACAACCAAGAGACTCTACTCAGCAAGGCTAGCATTTAAAATTGAAGATGTAAAATCTTCCTAGACAAGAAAAATGAAAGGAATACATCATCACCAAACCAGTATTGCAAGAAATATTAAAGAAACTTCTTTAAGAAGAAGGGGGGTGGGGGTGGAGAGAACATAAATATAAATAATAAAATGATGATAACTACATTTACATTAAATGTAAATGAATTAAATGCTCCAGTCAAAGGCATAAGGTATTTGGAGACTGGGAAAAATGGCATAGATGATAGAAGCTTCGCTCATCTCCTCTTGCAACCACATGAAAATTGAGAAGGAAAAATGGAGCAAACAGCAAGCAAAGTCACCTGAGGGTCTAGAGGAACAGAAGCCCTACGACTAGAAAGAGAAATAAGAAATCACCCTGCAATGGTAGGAGGTAGGAGGGGGCGAAGATGTGAGCCCGCCCGGTCCCCAGCAGCTGAGTGGGACAGAGGCTATGGCAGTGACAGCTGGAAGCTGCAGACTCTTAAGGGGTCGTGTCCTCAACTGTACTTCCGCGGAGACAGACTTGTTCACTCTGAGCACCAGCACCGGGGTGGCTGCTCAGGGGACACCAGAAACTTACAGGAGGAAACCGAGTAGTAGGAGCAAGGGCCGGAGTCGAGGCTTTTCCCCTGGACGGAATTGCTGGTGGTATCCATTGTTCCTCTGTTGAGCCCTCCCCGTTCCCAGTGTGCAGATGCAGCGCCACCATAGCTGAGATGTCATCAAACTGGATAATAGAGTTCACTCTGCCCAGAGGATTCCCTGAAACTCTGCCTCCCCCAACTCATGGCCCTACCCAAGCCAAATCCAGGTGTTTCCTTGGGGAGTCCTGTGCCACTTGCTGAGCAGTGACAAGATTAACACTGGTGGCAGATGACTTCAGTGCGGCTTCTTGGAACCTCAATGGTTGGAAGTAGGAGAGGGCGAAGACACAAGGTTGCCCGGTTCCCAGCGGCTGAGTGGGACAGAGGCTACAGTAGTGGCAGCCAGCAGCTGCAGATGCCTCTTGAAGGGGCCATGTCCGCAACTGGACTTTGGCAGTGACAGCTTCTTGAGGCAACTATAAGCACAGCATCTGTGGATTACTTGCTGAATCTTAACAGGTGGACCTGGAGAGGCACAGGCTAGGGCTAAACTTGGCCTATAGCTGAACCCCTCTCAGGACTGTGCTGTTGGATACTTACTACACAAAGCCAGACTAATAAGACTGGGAGACTTAGGAGCTGTGATTAGTACATAGAAAAAGACACAAAAAGACAGCCAAAATGGG
>NW_024342472.1:288496-301739 GCF_902729225.1 Pteropus medius
ACCACATGATATAAAACTAGAAATCAATTACAAGAAAAAAAAAAAAACGGAAAAACACACAAACGCATGGAAGCTAAATAACATGTTATTAAATAATGAATGGGTTGATGATGAGATCAAGGAAGAAATCCAAGGATACACTGAGACAAATGAAAATGAAAATACAACTCAAAATCTATGGGACATAGCAAAAGCAGTCCTAAGAGAGAAATTCACAGCAATACAGGCCTACCTCATGAAACAAGCAGAATTTCAAACTAGGAAAAGAACAACAAACAAAGCCTAAGGTGAGTAGAAGGAAGAAAATAAAGATTGGAGCAGAAATAAATAAATTAGTCTAAAAAAGAACTAGACAAAAGATCAATAAAATCAAGACCTGGTTCTTTGAAAAGATAAACAAAATTGATAAGCCTTTAACCAGACTCAGTAAGAAAAAAAGAGAAAAGACCCAAACAAATAAAATCAGAAATGAAAGAGAAGTGACAATTGACATCACAGAAATACAAAGGACTATAAGAAAAAAACTACAAACAATTATATACCGACAAATTGGACAATGTGGAACAAATGGATACATTCCTAGAAACAAACAATCTTCTAACACTGAATCAAGAAGAAACAGGAAATCTGAACAGATCGATTACTGCTAACGTAATTGAATCAATAATCAAAAACTCTTGGCACAAACAAAAGTTCCTAACCACATGGCTTCACAGGTGAATTTTACCAGTCAGAAAAAGAATTAACACCTATCTACTCAAACTATTCCAAAAAGTTCAAGAGAAGAGAAGTTTCCCAATCTCACTTTATGAGGTCACAATTACCCTGATTTCAAAACCAAAGACATGACAAAACAGGAAAATTATAGGCCGATATCCCTGATGAACAAAGATGCAAAAACCCTCAACAAAATATTAACAAATGAAATTCAGCAATATGTTAAAAAAGATCATACACCATGGTCAAGTGGTATTTATTCCTTGGATGTAAGGTTGGTTCTATAGCCACAATCAGCTAACACAATACACCATATAAACAAAATGAAGGATGAAAATTATATGATCATATCAAAAGATGCAGAGAAAGCATCCAGTATTCATTTATTATAAAAACTATCAGCAAAGTGGGAATAGAGGGAACATACCACAACATAATAAAGGCTTTATATGACATATCCATAGCTAAAATCATACTCAGTGGTGAAAAGCTAAAGGTGTTTTCCTTAAAATCAGGAACAAGATGAGAATGTCCTCTCTCACCACTTCTATTCAACATAGTATTGGAAGTCCTAGTCTCATCAATCAGACAAGAAAAAGAAATAAAAGGCATCCAAGTTGGAAGGGAAGAAGTAAAACTGTCATTATTTGCAGATGACATGATATTGTATATAGAGAACCCTAAAGATGCCACCAAAAAAGCTAAACTAATAAATGAATTCAGTAGAGGATACAAAATTAATATTCAGAAATCAGTTGCATTTCTATA
This sequence comes from Pteropus medius, assembly GCF_902729225.1. Taxonomy (NCBI): domain Eukaryota; kingdom Metazoa; phylum Chordata; class Mammalia; order Chiroptera; family Pteropodidae; genus Pteropus; species Pteropus medius. Next base: position 289,982 of record NW_024342472.1, read on the forward strand.
CACCAATAATGACTTATCAGAAGGAGAAATTTAGAATCCCACTTAAAAGTGCATCAAAAAATAAAATACCTAAGAATAGTTTTAACCAAAGAGGTAAAAGACATGTACTCAGAAAATTGCTACTGAAGAAAGAAATTGAAGAAGATAGAAATAAATGGAAGCATATATCCTGCTCATGAATAGGAAGAATTAACATAGTTAAACTGTCCATAATACCCAAAGCAATGTATAGATTCAATGAAATCCCTATCAAAATATAGATGGAATTTTTTGTGGAACTCAAAGAAATAATCCAAATTTTTCTATGGAGCCACAAAAGACCCCAAATAGCCACGGGAATCTTGAGAAAGAAAAACAAAGTCGGAAATATCATTAATACCTGATATCAAACTGTACTACAAGGCGATAGTAATCAAAACATCATGGAACTGGCACAAAAACAGACATATAGATCAATGAAACAAAATAGAAAGCCCAGAAAATAATCCACATCTACATGGTTATTTACTATGACAATGGAGGCAAGAATATATAATGGAGTAAAGACAGTCTCTTCAATAAATGGTGCTGGAAAAACAGAACAAGATGCATGTAAAAAAATAAACTGTACCACCTTCTTACACTATATACAAACATAAACTCAAAATGGTTTAAAGTCTTAAATATAAGACCTAAAACCATAAAACTTCTAGAAGAAAACAGAGACAGTACACCCTCTGGCATTACTCTTAGTAATTTTTTTTATTCTGATATATCTCCTTAGGAACGGGAAACAAAAGAAAAAATAAACAAATGAGACTACATCAGACTAAAAAGTTTTTGCACAGCAAAAAAAAAATCAACAAAATGAAAAGATAACAAATGGGAGAAGTTTGCCTATGATACATTTGATAAAAGGTTAATATCTAAAATTTATAAAGAACTCATACAACTCAACACCAAAAAACAAATAATCCAATTAAAAAATGGGCAGAAAACTTAAAAAGGTATTTCTCCAAAGAGGACATACAGATGGCCAATAGACATATGAAAAGATGTTCGACATCACTAATTATCTGATATGCAAATTAAAACCATAATGAGGTATCTCCTCACACCTGTCAGATTGGTTATCATCAAAACGAAAATCAAAAAGTGTGATGAAGGTGTGGAAAAAAGGGAAGCCTAATGCACTGTTGGTGGAATTTTTTTTTCTGTGAAAGTTCAGCACTACAGTTTTCCCTACACATTTTATTACTTGTTGATGAATTCCAGCTTGTTTCAAAACCTCATATGTTCTATGTACATAAGTTCATTTCATCCTCTTATTTACTCAATCCTTAGATCAGCCATCACATAGCACAATGGCCAGACACCATACATCATGCCAAATCCCTACTGACAGTGAAAACATTCAACAATGTTTGGTTTGCTTTTAGGTTGTTTTACATTAGAACACTGTAGGAGATTCTAATAAATTTGTTTCTACCATGTAATCAGTTCTCCTCTATAAAGGAAAAAGGATTTTATTCCTTAGGTCAGTAAAATATAATACTAACTAAAATATAATACTAACCTACAGGAAATTCAATCATTCTGATTTGTGACAAAAAAAAATTTTTTTTTTTTGGCAATACAAGAGTGAATCTAAAGAAAATTATCACTTAAAATGCTTACATAGTTATTTTTAATTAATTAATTTGTTTGTTTATTTTTATGGTGAAACTGCTTAACCAAATCTAGTAAGTTTAAACTGTACATTTTAACAATAAGGCGTATATATATTTACATTGTGTTAACCTTCCATAGTTAGATTTCTTTATATACCACATATTTAACCCCTTTTACTCCATCTACCTCTCCCCTACCCCGCTACCATCTGGTAACCACTAGTATATTGTCCATGTCCATGAGTCTCTGTTTGTTTCTCCTGTTCGTTTGTTGCTTTTAGTTTTATATCCCACATATAAGTGATATAATGTGGTTTTCAACTTTTTCTGTCTGGCTTATTTTGCTTAGCATGATTATCTCCAGGTCCATCCATGTTGCAAATGGCAGTATTTCATCTCTTCCTGTGGCTGAGTAATACTCCATTGTATATATCTACCACAGCTTCTTTATCCAGTCATCTATTATAGGACACTTCGGTTGCTTCCTTGTCCTGGCCACCGTGAATAATGCTACTATAAACAATGGTGTGCAAATATCGTTTTGTATACAAGTTTTCAAAACTTTGGTAGAGGGATTGCTGGATCATATGGTAAATCAATTCTTAGTTTTTTTTTAGGAACTTCCATACTGTTCTCTATAGTGGCTGCAACAATTTGCAGTCCCACCAGCAGTGTATGAGGGATGCTATTCTCCACATCCTCTCTAACATTTGTTTTTACTTGTCTTGTTGATAACAGCAATTCTAACAAGTGTGAGACGATATCTCGTTGTGGTTTTGATATGCATTTCCCTAATAGCTAGCGATGTTGAGCATCTTTTCGTATGTTTCTTGGTCATTTGTATGTCTTCTTGGGAGAAGTGTCTATTCAGGTCCTCTGCTCATTCTTTTATTTTTTTTTTAATTGGATCGTTTCTTATTTTGTTTTTATTCAGTCGTATGAGCTCTTTGTGTATTTTGGATATTAGGCCCTTATAGGAGGGGTTGCTTGCAAATATATTTTCTCATTCGGATGGTTCTCTTTACCTCGTTAACAGTTTCTTTTGCTGTGCAGAAGCTTTTTAATTTAATGTAGTCCCATTCACTTATTTCTGCTTTACTTCCCTTGGCTTTGAGGTCAAATTCATAAAATCCTCTTTAAGTCCAAGGTCCTTGAGTTTAGTTCCTATGTTTTCTTCTATGCATTTTTTCAGGTCTTATTCAAATCCTTAATTCATTTGGATTTAATTTTGGTGTGTGGTGATAGACAACAGTCTACTTTCATTCTTTTGCAGGTGGTGTTCCAGTATTCTAAGCACTATTTATTGAAGAGGCTATTCTTTCTCCACTGTATGTTTTTGGCTTTTTTGTCAAAAATTATTTGCCCATTTAAATATGGGTTTATCTGGACTCTCGATTCTGTTCCACTGGTCCATGTATCTGTTTTGCTGCCAATACCATGCCGTTTTGATTACTGTCGATTTGTAGGATAATTTGAAGTTGAGCAGAGTGATGCCTCCAGCCTCTTTCTTTCTTCTCAGGATGGCTTTGTCAACTTGGGATCTTTTGTGCTTCCATACAAATCTGATGATTTTTTTGTTCTATTTCTTTAAAAAATGATGATGGAATTTTGATGGGGATTGCATTAAATCTGTATAATGCTCTACAGAATAAGATCATTTTAACTATGTGGATTCTTCCAATCCAAGAACACAGAATATCTTTCCGTTTCTTTGTATCTTTTTCGATTTCTTTAATAGCGTTTTATAGTTTTCATTATATAGGTCCTTCACATGTTTCGTTAGATTTATTCTCAGGTATTTTATTCTTTTTGTTGCAATTGCAAAAGGAATTATATTTTCTACTCCTTTTTCTGACACTTCATTATTAGAGTATAGGAACGCAATGGATTTTGAACACTGATTTTGCATCCAGAAACTTTACTGAATTTGCTTATTTTTCTAGTAGTGTTCTTGTGAAGTCCTTAGGGTTATCTATGTAGGGAATCATGTCATCTGCAAATAGTGACAGTTTGACTTCTTCGTTTCCTATTTGGATGCCTTTTATATCTTTCTCTTGTCTGATTGCACTCGCTAGGACCGCCAATGTTATATTGAATAATAGTGGCGATAGTGGACATCCTTGCCTTGTTTCTGATCTTAGAGGAAAGGATTTTTGTTTTTCATCATTAAATATAATGTTGGCTGAGGATTTGTCATATATGGCCTTTATTATGTTAAGGTATTTTCCTTCTATACCAATTTTGTTAAGTGTTTTGTTCATAAATGGATGCTGTATCCTGCAGAAGGCTTTTTCTGCATCTATTGATAGGATCATATGATTCTTATTTTTTAATTTGTTTATGTGGTGTATCCCATGCTCCTGGGATAAAATCCACTTGTTCGTGGTGTATAATCCTTTTAATATGTTGGTATAGTTGGTTCACTACTATCTTATTTAGGATTTTTTGCATCTGTAGTCATGAGAGATATTAGTCTGTAGTTTTCTTTTGTCATGTTTTCTTTACCAGGTTTTGGTATCAGGGTAATATTGGCCTCATAAAATGAGTGGGAAAGTATTGCCTTGTCTTCGAATTTTTGGAAGAGTTTAGGGAGAATAGGTTTTCAATCGTCTTTGAATGTTTGGTAGAATTCACTCGTGAAGCCATCTGGTCCCGGACTTTTACTTTTTGGTAGGTTTTTGATGATTCTTTCAATTTCCATACTGCTGATTGGTCTATTTAGATTTTACAGTTCTTCTTGATTCAATCTAGGAAGGTTGTATCTTACTAAGTACTGGTCCATTTCTTCTAGGTTAATAATTTGGTGTTATATACTTTTTCATAGTATTCTTATAAGATCCTTTGTATTTCTGCAGTGTCTGTAGTCTTTTCCCCTTTCATACTTGATTTTTTTTTTATTTGTGACCTTTCTCTCTTTTTTCCTTAGTGAGTCTAGCCAGGGTATATCAATTTTATAAACCTTCTGGGAGAATCAGCAATTTGCTGCATTTTTTTCTATTGTTTTTGTTATGGTTGTTGTTGTTGTTGTTCTCAATTTCATTTATTTCTGCTCTAATTTTGATTATTTCTTTCCTTTTGCTAACTTTAGGCTTCATTTCTTCTTCCTTTTCTAGTTTTTTTTTTAAGATGAAGCATTGTTTATTTGGGTTCATTCTTGTTTTTAAAGATAAGCCTGTAATGATATGAGGTTTCCTCTTATTACCACTTTTGCCATGTCCCAAAAGTTTTGATATGTTGTACTATTATTATCATGCATTTCTACGTATCTCTTGATCTCTTTTTATTTCTTCTCTGACCCAGTTAGTCTTCAGTATTATGTTGTTTAATCTCCATGTATTTGTGGTTCTTCCTGCTGTGAATCTTCTTTTTGCAGTGAATCTCTAGTTTCAAAGCATTATGATCAGAGAATATGGTTGCTATGATTTCAACTCTATTTGTTGAGGCTATCTCTGTGTCTCAGTATGTGGGAAATCCTTGGAATATTCTATGTGCAGTACAGAAGAATGTATAAGAAACACTTTTGGGATGAAAGGCTCTGTAAATGTCAATTATGTCCAGTTGGCTTAATGTGTCATTTAAGGATATTATTTCCTCATTGATTTTCTATTTAGATGATCTGTCCATATCTGACAGTGGGGTATTTAGGTCCCCTACTACAATAGTGTATTGGTCAGTTTTTTCCCTTTTGTTCAGTTAGTAATTGCTTTACATATTTTGGGGTTCCCTGAATGGGAGCATACATATTAATAAGTGTTATGTTTCCTGGTGCATGATTCTCTTTATCATTCTGAAGTGGGGTTCCGTATTTTTCTTTACCTTTTTTTATTTTGAAGTCTATTTCGTTCTATATTATTACAACCACTCCTACTTTTCTCTCAATACCATTTGCTTGAAATGTCATTTTCCACCTTTTACTTTGATTCTATATTTGTTTTGGAACTGACATGTGTCTCCAGGATACAGCATAGGGTTGGGTTTTGTTTTTTGATCCATTCTACAACTCTGTGCCTTTTTGTTGGTGAGTTCAGTCCATTGACATTTAGGGTGATTATTGAAATATGAGTTCTTCTTATAGCCATTTTATCTTTTGCTTTCTGGTAGCTCAGTGTTTCCATTGCTTCCTTGTCCTTGTGATTTTTTTTTTTCCTAATTTTGTTTCGGTTTTGTGGGCTTTCCCTCTGGTCCTTCTTGTTTTATGTTATATACTTCAGTTCTGAATCTTGGCGTGTGGTTACCATTACAAATATGTAGATGATATATATATAGTAGTCTATTTTCTTCTGCGCGTGCATTACCTCCATTCCGCTTTGTGAATTTGGATCTTTGAATCCTCCTCTTTTCAGTCATTCTCTCAATTTGTTCCTATGTATGCTGAACGTTCACTATTCTCTTGCTATAGCAAATCTTTCCTTATTGTTTAAGCTTATAATGCCCTGTTCTTAGTAAAGGTTACACTCCTCTCCTAATTATGGTTTGTTTGTTTGTTTTTCTTTTTTTTTTTTTTTTTGGTCATTTTGTTTTAGGTGAGCTGATCCATTTCAGTATTTCCTGAAATGCAGGCCTCATACTGGTGAATCCTCTCAAATTTTGTATGTCTGGAAAGGTCTTAATTTCTCCTTCATATCTAAAGGAGAGCTTTCCTGGATACATTATTCTTGGCTAGTAGTTCCTTTCACTTAATAGTTTGAACATTTTATTCCACTCTTTTCTGGCTTGTAAGGTTTGTGCTGCAAAGTCCGATGATAATCTAATGAGTTTTCTTTGTCTGGCTGCCCTGAGAATTCTGTCTTTATCATTGATTTTTGATAATTTTAACACAATGTGTCTTGGAGAAGGCCTTTTGGGGTTGAAATAATTGGGTGTTCTGTTGACTTCTTGAATTCCAAGCTCCTGCTCCTTCCTTAGATTTGGGAAATTCTTGTCAACTTTTGTCTAAAAATGCTTTCTAATCTCTGCTCCTTTTCCTTCCATTGAAGAATGCCCATTACTCTTATGTTTCCTCACCTGATGGTATCATCTAGTTCCTGTATTTCTCTTTTCATTCTTTGGTTTCTCTCTTCTTGCTTTTGATTTATTTCGAGATTTCTGTCTTCGATATGACTGATCTTTTCCTCTATTTCATCAACTCTATTTCCCAAGCTTCCTATTTCATTTTTCATCTCTTGAGATGTGTTCTTCATCTCTAGAAGTTCTATTTTGTTCTTTTTGAGGGTTTCAGTCTCCTTGCTAAAGAATTCATTCTGGTAATCTAGTCATTTTTTCAATTTCTGAAATTGTCGATATGAATCATTTTTGATTCATATCGACAAATAACACCAAATCTGAGTTTTTTTCAGAAGTTCCATCTTGAATTCTCCGTCATTTAAGTTGCATATTTCTATGTCTGTAAGATTATTTTCTGGAGATTTTTCTCTTTCTTTCTGAGTTGCCTTGTCAGCTTTGTTGTTCATGGTGTTTATTCTCTGCCTGGGCATTAATGGAAGTGCATTTTGCTTTTTTTTTTTTTTTTACAGAAAGATTTATTATGTATAGAATGAGCCCAAATACACAACCAAACACTATATCTTAAAAAACTAGAAAACAAGAACAAATGGAGCCAAAAGGCAGCAGAAGGAAGGAAATTTTAAATTAGAGCAGAACAATGAAATTGAGAACAACAACAAAAAAAACAATAGAAAAAATAAATGCAACGAAGAGCTGGTTCTTTGAGAAGGTTAATAAAATTGACAAACCTCTGTCTAGATACACTAATAATAAAGAGAAAGGACACAAATAAACAAAATCAGGGACGAAAGAGGGGAAATTATTACAGACACAGCACAAATACAGAGGATCATACAAGAATACTATGAAAAAGTATAGAACACCAAATTAATAACCTAGAAGAAATGAAAAAGTACTTAGAAAAATACAACCTTCTGAGACTGAAGCAGGAACTGGAAAATCTAAATAGACCAATCAGCACTATGGAAATTGAAACAATCATCAAAAACCTAACAAAAATTAAAAGTCCAGCACTAGACGGCTTCACCAGTGAATTGTATCAAACATTCAAAGAAGGTTTAATACCTGTTCTTCCCAAACTCTTCAAAAAATTGAATAAGAGGCAATACTGCCTAATTCATTATATAAGGCCAATATTACCCTGATAACAAAACCTGCTAATACCAAAAATAAGGAACTATGGGTGAAGTCAGAAGCATGGTGGAGTGAGGGATGTCCCCAGATCTCTCACCTTGAAATAACAATAAGCTGAACATCGAAAACTCAACAAATAACACCAAATCTGAACACAAGCAGGTCTGAGTGAGTGATCTGTTCATAAGAGCTACCACAGGTCAGAACCAAGGGTTCAGGCAGTGGACTGGGAAAAAAAAGATGCTGCCTCTCCCAGGCAGAGCTCCCTGCAGGAAGAGGGGGAGGGGAGAAGGAGCGGCGGGATACCTGAACAGGCTTGCCTGGAAGAGCTGTGAGCTCTACGTGGCGGGCAGCTGTGCCCAGGAATCAGGGCAGAAAGCAGAGAAATGGAGACGGCAGAGAAGTGGAGGCGGCAGAGAAGCGGGGACAGCAGAGAAGCGAGGACAGCAGAGAAACAACAGTTGATTATTACCAGCCATGGTTGCAAAACGTGTGGCTGAGCTGCAGCTTACTCCCCCAAACCAGAGGGACCCTCCCCCCATATCCTTCAAGAACAAACACCGGGAGCCTCAGGGGAATCTGAGAAAACACTATTGAAACTGTCGCTGTCACTGACAAGGACTGAAACTGCTGGTAGCAAGCGTGATTGAATAGCTATAAGGAAAAAAAAGGCATTATTAAGACTTTATGTAAAGCAGGAATCCAAGAGGCTTACATGCCACTTACTGTAAATAAAAAGAAAAAAGCCTTCTTTGCAACAGGCTAAAGAGAGACCTTTATATAATAAACCTTCTTTCTGGGGAAAAAAAAAAAAAAAAAAAAAAGCTGAATACACTTCCAGTAATGCCCAAGCAGAGAAATAGTCCAATAAACACCATGAAAAACAAAGCTGACAAGGCAGCTCAGAAAGAAAAAAAAATCCAGAAAATAAGCTTACAGACATAGAAATATGCACCTTAAAAGACAGAATTCGGACTGGTACTTCTGGAAAAAAAACTCAGTGAGATCCAAAACAACTCATGTCAACAATTTCAGGAATTTAAAAAAACAACTAGATAAGTAGGATGAGTTCTTTAGCAAGGAGATTGAAACTCTCAAAAAGAACAAACTGGAACTTCTGGAGATGAAGAACACACTACAAGAGATGAAAATGAAATAGAAAGCTTGAGAAATAGAGTTGATGAAATGGAGGAAAAGACCAATTGATATCGAAGACAGAAATCAAGAAATAAATCAGAAGGAAGAAGAAAAAAAACGAAGAATGAAAAATAATGAAAGAGAAATACAAGAACTAGTTGATACCATATGGAAAGGAAATAAGAATAATGGGTATTCTTTTTTCACCCTCTTTAACCCCCCCCCACACTTCCACCTCTGACCTATGGATGTTGCTGTGTCTCCCCTTTAAGAATGGGATCTCTGAAGGCAGACCAGGATCGTGCCACACACCCGTGACCTGGTGCACCTCGGACCTGGCGTGCCCAGGGCCTGGCGCACCAAGGGTATGGTCTGTGGCTCTACCTGGGGTGCGAACCCAGGACCTTCTGTGTGTAAAGCAGATGTGCTAACCACTACACTATAAAGCCACTCACATGGGCATTCTTGAAATAGAGGAAAAGGAGCAAGGATTAGAAAGCATTTTCAGACAAAAGTTGACAAGAATTTCTCAAATCTAAGGAAGGAGCAGGAGCTTGGAATTCAAGAAATCAACAGAACACCCAATTATCTCAAGCCAAAAAGGTCCTCTCCAAGACACATTGTATTAAAATTACAAAAAATCAATGACAAAGACAGAATTCTCAGGGCAGCCAAGGAAAGGAAGACAGTATCCTATAAAGGAAAATCCATTAGATTATCGTCGGACTTCTCAGCACAAAACTTACAAGCCAGAAAAGAGTGGAATAAAATATTCAAACTATTAAGTGAAAGGAACTACTAGCCAAGAATAATGTATCCAGCAAAGCTCTCCTTTAGATATGAAGGAGAAATTAAGACCTTTCCAGACATACAAAAATTGAGGGGATTTGCCAGTACGAAGCCTGCATTACAGGAAATACTGAAATGGATCAGCTCACCTAAAACAAAATGACAAAAAAAAAATTTCTTAACTAGCAGTAAGGAGACTAGCAGGCTGATAGAAGCAGAGGAGTGTAACCCTTACTAAGAACATGGCATTATAAGCTTAAACAATGAGAAGAGATTGCTATACCAAGAGAGTAATGAACATACAGTATACATAGGGACAAAATGAGACAATGACTGAAAAGGGGAAGAATCAAATATCTAAATTCACAAAGGGGAATGGAGGTAAGGTATGCGCAGAAGAAAATGGATATATATATCATCTACATATTCGTAATGGTAACCACACACCAAAGATTCAGAACTGAAGTATATAACATAAAACAAGAAGGACCAGAGGGAAAGCCCACAAAATCCAACCAAAATTAGGATAAAAAAAGACACACAAGGACAAGGAAGCAATGGAAACACCGAGCTACCAGAAAGTAAAACATAAAATGGTTATAGGAAAACCTCATATTTCAACAAATATTCTAAATATAAATGGACTGAACTCACCAATAAAATGCACAGAGTTGCAGATTGGATCAAAAACTAAAGTAAAACCATGTGCTGCCTCCAGGACACACATCTCAGTTCCAAAGACAAACATAGGCTCAAAGTGAAAGAATGGAAAATGATATTTCAAGCAAATGGCATTCCGAGAGAAGCATGAGTAGTAGCACTTATACCAGACGAAATAGACTCCAAAATAATAAAGGTAAAGAAAGGTACTGAGGGATACTTCATAATGATAAAGGAACTCATTCACCCAGAAGACATAACACTTATCAATATTTATGTTCCCTATCAGGGAGCCCCAAAATATATATAGCAATTACTAACAGAACTAAAGGTAGAAATAGACCAAAACACTATTGTATAAGGGAATCTAAATACCCCACTGTCAGATATGGACAGATCATTCAAAGAGAAAATCAGTAATGAAATAACATCTTCAAATAATACATTAGACCAACTGGACATAATTGACATTGACAGAACCATTTATCCCCAAACAGCTACTTATACATTCTTCTGTAGTGCACATGGAACATTTTTAAGGATCGACCACATACTGGGACACAGAGATAGCCTCAACAAATGTAAGAGGGTTGAAATTATACCAACCATATTCTCTGATCATACTGCTTTGAAGCTGGAGATCAACTTTAAATAGAAAGTGGGAAGAACCATAAATACATGGAGAGTAAACAATATGCTGCTGAAGAATAACTGAGTCAGAGAAGAAATAAAAAGAGATCAGGAGATACATAGAAATGAATGATAATGATAATACAACATATCAAAACTTTTGGGACACAGCAAAAGTGGTAATAAAAGGAAAGCTCATATCATTACAGGCCTATCTGAAAAAAGAAGAATGAGCCCAAATAAACGACATAATGCTTCATCTTAAAAAACTAAAAAAGGAAGAACAAATGAAGCTTAAAATCAACAGAAGGAAATTATCAAAATTAGAGCAGATTAAATAAAATTTTAAAAAATAGAAAAAATAAATGCATAAATGCTAAAAAAAAAGAGCTTGTTCTTTGAGAAGGTTAATAAAATTGCCAATCCTCTGGACAGACTCACTAAAGAAAAAGAGAAAGGACACAAATAAACAAAATCAGGGATGAAAGAGGAGAAGTTAGGACAGCCATTGCAGACATACAAAGGATCATACAAGAACACCATGATAAAGTATATAACACCCAATTTATTAACCTATAAGAAATGGATCAGTACTTAGAAAGACACAACTTTCCTAGACTGAATCAAGAAGAACTGGAAAATCTAAACAGATTAGAGTTATGGAAATTGAAACAATCATCAAAAACCTACTAAAAAGTAAAAGTCCAGGACCAGATGACTTCACCAGTGAATTCTACCAAACATTCAAAGATTTA